>NC_051846.1:136699393-136717838 GCF_002237135.1 Teleopsis dalmanni | reverse complement strand
ATTAATTAAAAAAAAATAAATATTCAAAAAAAACAGCCATACCCACGGCGTTGTAACGATCAAATTTTTGGTTGACAAAATTTTGGCCGTTACAGGTTATCAATGCAGAAAAGGTTACAATATCCCTAATAGCATCAAAAACAAAAGTTGCGCCTATTAAGCAAGTGTCATCAGCCCGATTGAAGTTATGTGCAGCTTTGCTATTAACAAAGTTAATTAATTACATTCAGAAGAATAACAAGATTACCTATAGTAAAATTATTGCATGCTCAAACTCAAAAATTGTATTAAATTGGCTAAAGCAATACCCAAATAGAGGGACTACGTTTGTAGTAAACAGAGTATCGCATATTCAGGATACGTTTAAGTGGCAATTCAGATTTGTTCCAAGAAAAGATAATCCAGCAGATATTCCATCAAGGGGAGTATATGGTGACAATCTTATTTCAAATACTTTATGGTGGCATGGTCCAAATTAGCTAATAAATGAAGGAAATTAGCCATGAAGTAATAGATGAAGTAATAGATTTGAATCTTATTCCAGAAACCAGAAAAACTGCACTATGTACCGTCGTGAACGTTACCAACGATGAAGAATTTATTAATCGATTTTTCACATAAAACAAACTTCTTCGAGTAACAGTTTACTGTCTTAGATTCGTTTATAATTATCAAAGAAAGAAATCCGAAAGAAAGATCGACAACCTGACGGCAGACGATATTGATGCAGCGGAAATTGTGTTGGTGAAGCAGGCGCAAAAATGTTTTACAGATGACAAACTCATAATCAATCAGGCGCATATTAATACGATTCATGGAGGATTGAAATTGACGCTAAACTACGTCCGGGAAAAGTTTTGGATTATTTGTGGAACAATCGCTGTGAAAGCTTGCATCAATAAATGTGTAAAGTGTTTCCGGATAAAGCCAAAAGGACAATCTCAATTAATGGGAAATTTACCAACACCAAGAGTAAATTTCTCAAGGCCATTTACACAGTGCGGCATAGACTATGCAGGGCCATTGCACATTAAATGCTCTCAATTCAGGGGAATTAAAACGCATAAGGCGTATATAGCTATTTTTGTATGCATAGCAACAAAGGCAATTCACATTGAGTTAACTTCAAATCTGACTCTCAAGGATTTTTAGCAGCACTCAAACGAATGATAAGCAGACGTGGCTCAGTACATCATATTTATAGCGACAATGGTACCAATTGTTTACAGGTGCAAACAATAGTTTACAGAAGATTCAAATAGAGAATCATTTAGCCGAAACAGGTATACGTTGGCATTTCATCCCTCCTGGCTCTCCTCACTTTGGTGGTCTCTGGGAATCAGGAGTAAAATCCATTAAATATTATCTAGCTAGAATTTTAGGTGACCAAAAATTGACATACAAGGAATTAAACAACATTGAAGAACTTAATGCACTTACACCAGGACATTTCATTGCGGGATCGTCATTGATGACTCCAGCGCATGATAGTCTTATTAACTTTACAGAAACCAGACTAAAAAGATGGAAGATTGTGCAGAAAATAAAAATATTTTTTTTCATTAAAAAACAATGATAAATCAGCACACGGAATTGCTTTGAATTCATTTTTTTTTTGAAAACTCAAAAGTAGCGGCACTTAAAACACTGTAACTTGTAAACAAATGGTCGGATTAACATATGATTTTAACAGTAAGCCTAAAAAGGTTGCCACTTTCGAAAAAAAATATTTATTTAGTATTAGTGCCGCCATCTATGTGTCAGTCACACACACTATTGAACGAAGTGTTACATATGTTACATTAAACCGCAAATACCATCAATTGGTAAGCAATTGGTGCGAATTAAATAATAAGCTATTTCATTTATTGTATATCTTGCAATTATGGTTGCACTTGATTTATATAAAAGACCGAATAATTTTATAATAAAGTTAGTTGTTGAAATTACAATCAACCTCTCCAATCATATATTGTGTTTCCCATATATATAGATTGTGACTGAACATTCCTGTTCAATATGTAAAATTATTGGGAATTAACATTTAGAAATGCAAATTATGTAAGAGAGAAAATGTTCTTTTTTCTTAATTTATTTAAAATTAAAATTAAATTTAAATTAATGATTTATTTATATTAAAAGAACAAAAGTCCAATTACTTATACAATCGAAATTTATGACAAAAATGTGTATACACATTTATATTAAATAATTAAAAGAAATTAAACGAAATAATGAAATTTTTAAGTGAAATTCTGAATAAAAATATAGAACAAAATATATAAACGAATATATTTTTATAATAATTTGATCAAGAACAAAAATTGAACTTACTTTTCAGGAAAAAGTATTATGATAAAATCAAGCAAAATTATAAAATTTTAATATTTAAACATATATGTGTAAAATTAAACATATTAGCTTTTTTTTCAATAATTAAAAATTAACTAAAAAATAATTATATTTAATTACAATTAATCAAAATTAAAGTTTCGAAATTATATTATATTAATTATATCATTTGCATTGTGTCATTTCTCATATGTGGTCCAAAAGCTAAATTTGACAGGCCACAGGCAAATGTAGTTAATAAGATAGTAGTAATGGACAAAAGTAACGTTGACATTACTTGGTATCTTATTATAATAATAGCAATACTGTTGGCGCAGGTTATTGCGAAGATATACAAAATGCATAAAAAATCTTTAAAAAAAAACAAATACACAAGAGCCGCATCTATAGCTCAAAATTTAGATAATGTTGTATGTATTTTGTAGTCAAATTACATTGTGTGCACAAGTATTGGAAATAATAAAACTAAAACCAAAATATAAATTTTTATGCTTTTATTATTTTTATAAATAAATAAACATATATAAATGTTGTGGCCACGTATAACAAAAGGACTGATTTCAGCTTGGGTAACTGACTTTATTGATATTTATAATAGAGAGGAAGAGTACAATACAATGTTGTAGTTGCGGATTAGTCAACAGATTTTTAAATTCATTTGTCCACCAGAATTGTGTACAATCGTCAGGTTTTAGTTGGTTCAAATATCGTTTAACATAACAAGTTGCAGTACGAACGACGAATAACATTCTTCCAATTGGTCGCTCGATAACGGCTTTGATCCATTTTTGCCCCTTTGCATAATTTCGAGCATATACTAGTTGATTTGGCGTATATTTGAATGTTTGGCTAATTTGCTTATATTCTATTGACGGCTCAAAAAGTTGACTAAGGAGTGTGCGGACAGGACGGCCATGAATTGGTTCTGCAGGTGTTTTGTTTTGCCTTCTGCATTCGGTGTGAAGCGGTATCAAGCTAGATAGTTTGTAACGGCTGTAGTAGCTGAATATCCATCTTCCATATGTTTTTTGACTGAGGTTTTGAACGAATGAACGAAACGTTCTGCTCATCCATTTGACGCTGGGTGAAATGGAGCTGTTGTAATATGCTTTATACCGTGTGTTTGACAAAACTGCTTAAAAACGTCTGCTGTAAATTGAGGGCCGTTGTCACTAACCAATGTGTTAGGATAACCTTCAATTGCAAAAATAGCTGCTAATGCTGTTATGGTATTTATTGCTGTAATGGAATGCATTTGAGTAAAACGGAAATTGTGAATAAGCATCTACGCATATGAGCCACATTGAGTCAAATATTGGCCCGGCAAAATCAATATGAATTGTCTACCAGGGCAAAGTTGGTTTTGGCCAACTATGAAATTCTTTCACTGGAGAAGGGTTGTTTGTTTTACATATGCTGCAAGTTCTTGCTAAATTAGAGATATCATTATGAATACCAGGCCACCAAACATGCTGCGTATCTAACTGTTTCATTTTGACTATACCCCAAGTGACCCTTATGTAGAATCTTTAGAATATGTTGCCTTAGTATGCGAGGAATGATAACTCGATTTGTGTCTGTATTTAAACATAACATATGATTATTCACATTCAATGCGAATCTACGATTAAAAAATGGTAATATTTCATTGTCTTCGGATTTCAATTTCTCGGGCCAACCTTTTAACGTAAAATTTAAAACCTTCGTAAGGGTATTATTTTCCTTTACGTGCTCTTGAATAATCTTTGCATTGATCGGAGGCACTATTTCAGTGATATTGTAACAAGCTTCTTCCTTGTCAAAATCATCATCTGAATTCCAAGGTAAATGCGATAGTGCATCCACGTTGCTATGTGCGGTTGTAAGACGGTATTTGATGTCGAAATTATAAGCCATAAGAATAATAAGCCAACGCTGCAATCTGTCGAAAAATGCTTACTTGGATTGTATATGGTTATCAGTGGCTTATGATCCGTAAGATATATAAATTTTCTACCATACAAATATTGGTGAAAGCGTTTAACTCCAAAAACAATTGCAAGTCCCTCCTTTTCAATTTGACTATATTTAACTTGATGTGTATCAAGTGTTTTAGATGCGAACGCTATAGGTCTTTCGTTGCCAATCGGTTGGATGTTTGAAATCACTACACCGATGCTAAACTGTGAAGCATCAGTGGCAAGCACTAAAGGTAAATCTTCATTAAAATGAGCAAGTGGTGTTGCATTAGCTATGTGATCTTTCAATGTTTGAAAAGCGTATTACTGTTTATGGCTCCATTTAAATGGTGTGTTCTTTCTGCGAAGTTGATTAAGTGGCGAAGCTAGCTGTGAGTAGTTTGGAATAAAATTGCAGTAGTAGTTGACTTTTCCCATAAATGCTTCTGTGTTAGAATAATAGGCGGCTTTAATTACTAGTCCGGAATTATCAGGAAGTACACCATTTCCACTAACTCTCCTACCCAAATATTCAATTTCGTCATTTAAAATGAAACATTTTTCTTTCTTGCATTTGATGACAAATGGTATGTAATAGCGATTCACGTGTTGGCAATGGGTATTGCTCTATGTCAAGTTGTGCATTCACAGCCTGTTTGAAATCACCACAAATTCGAATTTTGCATTGCGAAATTTGCATTTCTCTCTTGTGTGAGAATGACCGCAATCTGAACACGATTAAAGAGCATTCTTGTTTGCTTTTGCTTCAACTTCACTTTGTTGCTTATTTACATATTTGTGGGTGTACATTGCAGTACATAGCAGTACTAGATGCTCAACAGTATGGTCAAGAAGAGCTTTTAACTTAACTTCAGCCGAAGTTTCAGTGAATTACTCGTAAATATAGTCGGAATGAGGATTTTTAGCTGACTGTACCGATGAATATGACGGAAAATGATCTGGAGCAGCCCGCCTAATGATGTTATATTGATGCCGCGATAACAGAGCGTCAACAATTATAGCCAAAGCTTTTTCATTTGTGATTTTGTTGTCTTTTCCATTGATTCAGTTAATTTTTTTTTTACTTTACTGCTCTTGTTGATAAAGATGTTGCTAATTCGTATACCAACTTAGAATCCTCAACATTTCCTCTAGCTTTTAAATTTACCTTGGTAGCAAAAGCAAGCATAGGCTGCGAATAACTCTCTCGTAGAATTTTGGTTTTTTTGTATCTAGTGGAAACATCACACTCTTCAAATGTGGTTTCTTTACGACCGCGTTTACATTTATTATAAGAAGTAAATCCTATAGATGAATATAACCAATTTCGGTTAATTTGAGAAAGCGATCTCCTACTCTGTCAGCTTTTGTCCAACGTATTTTAAAATACCCAAAAAAATGTTTCAGAATCTCTTCCAAATTTGTGCCTTCATCTGCCGTACTAGTAAGATTTTTATTTTCGTTTTTTAAGAATTGAAATTTTTCTTCAAACCCAGAGTTTTACATAATATCCTACAGCGTCTGACGTGAAATGAAAATAGTGTTTGATAAGGTTCCTATAAAAAGATGACATTTTCTTATTATCAGATAACTTTTAGAAATCACATTTTTACCCCTTTTACCTTTTGCCAACTACGTTGGCATTACTTTTACTGTTACTCGTTACAAAAACAAAACAAAACAAAAGAAGAAACACACACATTATACCAATAATGTTTGCTTACATCCAATAATTATCAGCCATAGTGAGCAAATTGGCGCAGACATTGCAGCACTAAAATCTGAATATTTCAGAAAAAGCACAAAAAGGGACTTTAATTTTTTGCTACATGGTAGATAAATATATGTACACCTATCCCCCGATTTACACGGTACTTGTTTTACACGTTTTCGCTTTTACACGGTTTTCCAAATAAGTTTTTTTTTTGTTTTTATCGCACTCTACTAAATGCTACTGTGTTTGAACACGTGCGCTGTGTACACATCTCACGGGGAATCCCGAGCTTATGTGCTGACTTGCTGCACATGCACACTGTGTCTGTATTTCTTCGCATAAAATTAAAGTTTTATCTACGGAAAATTGAATTTGAATGAAAGTTTCACAGTTTCAGAAAGATTTAATTTTCCATATTCGTAAATTACAAGTTAGTGCATAATTTAGATTGTTATAAATTAATATAAATTAAAAAAAATTATAGGCTTATAATGTCGAAAGAAGTTAAAAGAAAAGTTATTTCTTTAGAAACTAAAATCGAAATTTTGGATCGCTTACGAAAGGGAGATAGAGTAGTAGATGTTGCAAAATCATATAGCATGAACGAAGCTACAATAAGAACTATTAGAACAAATGAAAACACAATTAGAAAGAGTGTTGCAGCTGGCAATACCACGAGTATGGGCACAACATCATACACCAGAAATATCGCAATGGAAAAAATGGAGAACGCGTTAATGCTTTGGATAGAAGATCAAACACAAAAAAGAGTACCCATTGATACGGCCGCTATAACAAATAAAGCATTACGAATTTACGAAAAAATTGTAGAGCAATTACCATCTTCTTCTTCAACTGAAAAGAAGCCAAATTTTTTGGCAAGTCATGGCTGGTTTGAAAGATTTAAAATAAGACATTCTTTACACAGCTTAAAATTAAAAGGTGAACTGGCTTCTGGCGACGTAGATGCAGCCCAAGAATATCCAGCAAATTTTGCAGAAATTATTAACGACAATTCATACACGCCTGATCAGGTTTTCAATGCTGATGAGTCAGGGTTATTCTGGAAAAAAATGCTTGAAAGGACTTATGTCTCAAAATTTTATAAATCGGCTAGTGGTCATAAAGCACCAAAAGATCGCATAACAATTCTTTTCTGTAGCAATGCTTCAGGAGATTATATTATGAAACCATTAGTGATTAACAAATCAAAAATGCCCCGTGCCTTTAAAGGAGTAAACATCAATAATCTTCCCGTTTATTGGAGGGCTAATAAGAAAGCGTGGGTTACTGCTGCAATGTTTACTGAATGGTTTCATGAATGTTTTATTCCAGTTGCCAAAAAATATTTAATTTCAAAGGGATTGCCTTTTAAAGTGCTTTTGTTAATTGACAATGCGCCGGGTCACCCACAAGATCTAGAATATGAGAACGTTGAAGTAAAATTTTTACCAAAAAATACAACTTCATTATTACAACCATTGGACCAAGGCATAATTTCTACTTTTAAAGCTTTGTACATAAAACGAGCCTTTACATATATTTTGGAACAAATGGAGAACAATGAATCTTTAACAGTTATTAGTGCTTGAAAAAATTTTACAATATTAGACTGCGTGAGCATTTCGCCTTATCATACACTGCGATTAAGCAAACAACGCTCAATAGCTGTTGGAAAAAATTGTGGCCAAATGTAGTCAAAAATGAACATTCCATTTCAACGTTAAATGATGAATATTCGCAGATAGTACAGATGGCGCATTCATTGGGCGGAGAAGGTTTTGATGATTTTACTGATGATGATATCGCAGAGTTAATGGCTGATAAAGAACTAAGTGAGGATTATTTAGTTAACTTAGTTTGCAAAAGTGAGTCTGACAAATCTGATGAAGAGGAATTAGTACCGGTAACATTCACTGCTAAAGTCATCCGCGAAGGACTCGCATTGGGAAGAAAGCTGGGTAATCATTCTATACAAAATGACACAAACGTTAAAAGGGCTTTACGATTCCAAAGTGACATAAATCGCTGCTTGGCTCAATATGAAGAAGTTTACAAAGATCTTACAAAAAATTCGAAGCAATTATTAATAACCGATTTTATTACCACCTCTCAGAATGTAAATATTTCTGCTTCAAACATCGAATCGGCATAAATAACTTCGAGTGAATTCCAACCTTCGATTCCGAAAAAAAGAACGAGAGTAATTTCTGATAGTGATGAAAGATAATAAAATACCTTTGGTTTTATTTTTTGTTCTTCTATTTAATGTATTGTAATTAAAAAAACAGTGTTTCCGTAATATATTACATATTTTAACCTGTCAATGCATTTTATTTTTATTTCTGTGTACACTTAAAAATATTGAAAAAAATCACAACTGTTAAATAGCAAAATTATACATTTTCTACCGTGTAAATCGGGGGATAGGTGTACTACAATTGTGCTATCACAACTGCCAAGCATTTCATTTATCACCAAAAAAATATTATAGATAAATAATACTTTGAAATTACTCTAAATTCAATAACAAATCAAAACTGATATTAAAAAAGATAATAGATCTGAAATCAGATAACATAGAAAGATTTGTTTAACTCAAAAATACTAATCAATCGATCATTTTGTAAATTCACAATTCACATTTTATAATTATTGACCTTTCGTCAATATTACGATTTTTTGAAGTTCTAATAAAAAATTTTACACTGAAAACCTTTTAAGTTATAAACGGAATAGAAAAATAAATATTATTTATAGGCGCATTTAAAGAAAAATTAGCTCAATATATGTGTATGTAGATGTTTACAAACCAAGTATATAATATTTAGTATCACAATAATAAGATATAAATATAAGTATAAATATAAGATAATTGGATAAATATTGGATAATAAAAAAAATGTATAATTCGACAACTATTATTCAATTATTCAGGACAAATTCATTAGTATATATATTGGTTTAAGGTACATTAAAATTTAATTTAAACCAAAATCATATTAGGCTTCAATATTTATCCAATGATCCTTTAACACTTTTCTTTGCAAATAATTATCAAAACCGCAGTAATCGTAAAAACTTTTAACACAGCTTTTATAATGTAGTATTATTTGCCAACAAAATCAATTTGTATTGTTTAAATAAGATTTTTGTCTTAATTAGATTAGCACATATTGTTAAGAAAATGTTAATAGTAAAAATATTTTAGCTTATCTGTTTTTACTCCTCTCCGGAGGAGTAGATGATTCTAGACATCTTACATCGGTATTTATGCTTGTAAATTACTGATATTACTGGAAATTACTGGTATTGAAATGATTTCAATTTTCTGTACTTAAATAGTGGTTTAAAATTTTGTACTGCTTTTAAAAGAAAGTTAGCATTGACAACCTAAAATCGAAAGAGAAATCATTGATTAATTTTGAAATAATTGCATATATCAAACGAAAATATTGATAATTTGTGACCTACTCAGTATCTGCTTTGCGACCGAACATCACCTAACAAACAAAAGATGATGAAATATTGTCAAGCTTTGAACTATAATGCATAGGAAGGAGTTGCACTAATATTTTTCGGAAACTCTTTTCCAACTATTAAAAATTTCCATTTAAAATGATTTTTTTGTTTATTTATTAGCTGGCTATAGGTCACTTTTATTTCAATAAAAATTAAAAAAAGTAATAAATCCTTAATTGCTGGTTATCAAATAATTCTATATTTCGACTCTCTTTGAGAGTCATCATCAGAAGCATGGTCTAATAAAAAATAAAAATTAATTAATAATATCACATTCTATTTATCACATTATATCCAGTTGTCTATTGTCCACTATAATGTGCTAATGAATCAACAATAAAATCAATATAGAATACAGGTCGATAAATATAGTTTAATTTCCTTTTAAATAAGGAATATACGTTCATGAAAACCATCTGTACATAGAAGAGCTAAATTACTAGGAGAGCGGAATTCTTAAAACCCTATGAAGCTGAAATATAATATCAGAGGATACAAATGCAACATGACTCAGCTTCATCCTTAAACATAACCTAAAATAAGGAGTTTTTAAAAGCTTATTTTTAAAAAAAATTCAAAATAAAAACAATATATAAGTATATATTCTGAAGTTAAAATATCAATAAGTCAGTAAAGAGTAACCTTCTAGAAGATCTAAGTTAGCTATAACAACTATTCTGAAAGTATTTAGATTTTAACAAAGGTCTGAAACGATCTTAAACCTGAGTAAGTTTTGGCGAACGCCGTAACGTCGTATTCTAAACAATTCAATAATTAATTTGTTGCCCTACTTACTAGATTACTTATTTTATCGTTTGCAAACTGTCTTTATAATCCAAATCCACCTTCACTATCATTTTCAAATTCATTATCTTATATTATAGTGAAAATAATATACTTACTATTTATATAATCAAAACTTCCTAACTTCTGCTCACATTCATTCCAAACTGTTATGGAATATATTTTTAATCCAGGATATCGATTCATCAAATGTAGTATTCATAATATTGAAAATATTTGCTCATCTCCAGTATTATTTTGTTATCCGTCTGTTGGAGATTCAATATGAAAGCTTTACGCATTTGAGACGTTATCTGATCAAGTAAACGTCTTACGTGTTGTCTTTTGCTGAAAGATTGAAACATCTCAAGATGAAATTTGGTCGAACTGACACTTCAGTACACGCATTTATAATTTCATTTATTTCGATGAATTCACGACGTACATTTTTTGTGTAACTCTGTTGGAACAAGTTCATTCATATTAGTAAATCTTCTCGGCAATAATTTTAATAAAATATACTATATATACTCTAAATTGTTAACATATAGTTAAATGATAATAATTACACTGCTTCACAAGAAAAAAATATTTTTTTTTAAACAAACAAATTAAACTTAATCAAATTTCAAAAATTGAATAATAATTTATTGACAAACGAATTTTAAACTGTATTCATAACACTACTTCATATTATATCTTAATAAGAAAGCTGTGTACAGGGTTGTTTAATAAGTTTGCGAAACATGATATATTCGTCATTATCAAACTGAAATTTGCATCCAAGAGGGTAGCCAGAATGACAGGAAAATGGACCAAGAAACTATTTTCCCACATGAAAACCAAAAAAGGTGTAGTTGCTGCATCATATTTTCTGAGGGACGTTATCTTTCAATTATGAAATGTTATATCAGACACACTTTGAAAGTTGCATTTAGACGATTCACGTTAAGGACATCCAAGCAGTGTTTCTACATCAGAGAAATTGTATTACAAAGATTTTGATGTGATTTACAAGAAGACATAGACATTTTATTAGAAATAGTGACCAATATGTGTGAAGAGCTGTGTGTGCAATAAAATGAAAATAAATTCTAAAGCGACGTTTTCAGAAAAGACTGAAGGTTCTTATAAAAGATAAATCGAATTTTATATGTCGTTTCATCTACAGAGACAAGATTTGTATTTACCACCATGTACTTAAATCAAGACAACAGCAAAGGTTAAGGAGTGACGTGAAACCGGCCCTTTGAGGACAAGAATCGACCAAGAATGTGTAACCTCTATTTTTATATTAGCGAAACGACCACTACTGGTATAAATAAAATCAGTCAGCCTGATTGCCACATTCTGCCCTCCCGACTTCTGACTCCTTTCATTCCTAAAAAAAATATACTACTGAAAACGGTTTTATATTAAACGGAGTTACAACTATCGTAGAGAAGTATCCATTAACCGGATTTACCGGACTTACAGAGAAAAGACCAGTAAATTGAACGATCTGTAAATTAAGTATATTGAAATTGAGAGAAATTATATTGAAAAAAATTCATTTGTACAACCATATATCTATTTTTATATTTTTGTTCACGGAACTTGATGAACAGCTTAGTATTTTACAATAGAAATAGTACAGTACAGTTTTTGGCAGATATGAATACTTAGGTTCTCGCACCATGACCTATTATTTACTTAAGCATTTAATGAATAATTTATAACGACGGCAATGGCAGTTACAATTATATATGATATATTATATTTTTAACGTACCTTTGACCAGACCAAATCGCAAAAATTTTTTAGTATTAGCTCCTCTGGAACTTAATGTAAGTATCTCGCATTCATCACCGGATTTGTTCATTTCATCTGACTAATTAAACAGCCTCCATTGGTGATTAATTAATTAACCACGATTTGTGTAGTGACGAAGAAATCAGTGATGAAAATAAATAGTTTTTGTTATTTATGGATGTAAATCAACATAGTGAAGATGTGCTATAGAAGGTAACACTTTTATCTTTATATATTACGTCTAAAGCCATTATTAACAACAATAAAAATTTTCGCTTAAGGTCTAAGAATGAAATTGGAATTAAATACTATATTTAAAATTATTTTATAAAAAAGTACTATTTACCCGTTCAATCTCTGGTCACAGAAATTAATTTGGATTGTGTACTACTGGAATCGATTGCGTGGTGATGAGAATCTGTGAGATTGTTTGACCCACATAATGTATAGTATATGTTGTAATCCAGTGGCAATACATGTAATTATGTTCAAGCATCTTAAGCGCCGATTTCAAACATTTTTTTACTATATCAGATTTGGGAAATTCTAAACATATTTTAACTGAAATAATTTAAATAGAAAAATATCATATTAATTTTATTATAAGAATAAATTAAATAAAGTTTTGAAAAAATATTTGAGTGGGTATTTAACTCACATTTTTCTCTGTAAGACAATTATTTCAATCGCTCATTTATTTGCTTCGTTGTTTTATTGCTTTCTTTTCTTTTCTTTTTCTTGAAACTTGCACAGAATGTCAATATACAGTTTGTCAAGAAAGTGTTTTGACAAAGCAAAAAATTTGTATTTTTTGTTTTTATTTCCGAAAATATTAGTTATTATTTTTTATTTCGATCTTTTTTTTACACATTATGCTTACGCAACATATTTAATCTTAAAATAATACAAAAAACTTATTCATTTAATGTTACAACAACAATAAAAATAACGAAAATAAAAAAAACTTAAAAATACTAGTGTCAAGAAAGTGCTTTTACAAATGAAATAAACGGTTGCTTTCACTTTACAGTGATATTAAATAAGTATATTTATATGAATTAATATTTTGTTGGACCTTCTTTTGAGTTTATTACGGCTTGCAGTCTTCTATTCATTGAATTCATCAGCTTGGGCACATCATAATTAATGGGTATTTTAGACCACTCCTGTAAAATAGCTGCCTTTAGCTGTGATAGAGTTTTTGGGTGTAGTTTAGCTACTTTTTTTTTTAAATAAGCCCACAAATTTTCAATGGGGTTTAGATCTGGGCTCTGAGCAGACGTATCGATGACTTTGTTGCAGTTAAATAGTAGCCACATCTTCAGCATATGCGCCTTATGTTTGGGATCATTGTCTTGATAAAATTTAAACTTTGGCTTATTGCCTTGAATGAAGCCAAATTTATTTGCGCTGATGATTAAATGATTGCGCAATATATTTAAATATCCTTTTGCATCCATTGTATTTTCAATAAATACAAGATCTCCAACGCCCTTGGTGGAAATACATCCCCAAATCATAATTGAAAGTTTGCCAAATTTTACAGTAGAAACTATATTTCTGTTTTCCAGCGCTTTTAATGGCTTTCTCCATACTCTACTAGGTCCATCATTATAATATAGCATCATTTTAGTTTCGTCACAAAATATGACGTCATCCCAATAATCATTTGGCTTACTTATATGCAATATTGAGAAAGACAAGCGTTTTTTAATATTTTCTGTCGATAGCAGTGGTTTTTTACGTGCAACTCTTGATGTATAATCATTTTTTTTCAGAACTAGCCGCATTGTTTCATGAGAAACAGTAACACCACTTTCTTCCTTAAGTTCATGCGCAAGGGTTCTGATCGAAATTCGTGGATTTTCATCTACTTTTCTTTATAAAGATCGAATATTTCGATCTGATAACTTTCGAGGACGGCCAGTTACTTCATTTGGTTGCAATCTTCCTTCATCTTCTGTACGTTTTATGATATTATAAATGGTTTGTCGACTTAAACAAAACATTTCGGATAGCTCACTGATGGTTTTTCCATCATAATAGTTGTAATACACCAACTGTACTATATTAAACGAAACTCTTTTACCTGGCATCTTAATAATTTCAATAAGCACACTTTACCTACCACCCACGAAGATTAAACGCAACTTAATTACTATTTTTAATTGCTATTTGAACAAACAAATGCATTAAACATACGTCAGCATCATTTGAATAACGGTAAATGCATTTCTTAGTTCGAATTAGGAAGAAATAAATAATGTAAAAACACTTTCTTGACACTAGTATTTTTAAGTTTTTTTTATTTTCGTTATTTTTATTGTTGTTGTAACATTAAACGAATAAGTTTTTTGTCTTATTTTAAGATTAAATATGTTGCGTAAGCATAATGTGTAAAAAAAAGATGGAAATAAAAAATAATAATTAATATTTTCGGAAATAAAAACAAAAAATACAAATTTTTTGCTTTGTCAAAACACTTTCTTGACAAACTGTATATATAAAAAAAATAAAGAAAATATTGGAGAGGAGGCAGCATTTACAATTTTAATATACTTATACTTATTTAAATATATTCATTTCCCATAAAACATGCACATATTGTTAAAAATAAATATTAATTTAAAAATATACATATATAAAATCAAACACACTGAAAACATTTAATTTATTTGGAATTGATGTTGAAAAATTTTACTATAATTACGGATAAGTGTGAGGCATATAACACAATAAATTCAAGGTAGAAGCAATGCATATAGAGTATGTAAAGCAAGACAAAAATATACCGTTTTGTGAGGCGTCATGAATTTGAGTGTGTATGTGTGCAAGCAGCCATTTGGGTACTACGCATTAAATTTCCATACAGTAAATTCTAATTTCTGATTGGTTCCCATTCAAAATTAATGGTTAATAGAGAAAAATAAAAAAATTAATAACTAATGAACTGGAAATTAAATCAAGTACAACTTATATAAAATATGATAGTGTATGTGTTTTCAATTTAGGTAAAGAAATACGAAGCATATATTTAGTTATTTTTAATTTAAATAGAAAATCATTTATTCAGTTCAAAACATATTTATATTTACTTGTTTATTACTCATTTTTAGTAATATTTATTTCCAACAAATATATGTAATCAGATTTATCTTTCAAAACAGACTTCACTTTGTTTAAAAAATAATTAAACCCCACATCGGCATTGACAATAAAAACACAACCACCTAACTTGCCGAACCAAACACGACTTAGATTTCGCGAATTTTGTGGAGCAAATATTCTGCCATTCGTTGTAGAAATTTTAAAACAAAGGGTGCCAGATTTATTAAACAAAAGTGGAGACTTTTAACATATTTGACATGTAATTAAAAATTTTAATTACTATTATATTAAATCTGTATTCATAAACATTTTTTTTATACTTTCATCAAATATGCCACAAATTTATGAACTGATTAAAGTTTACTAAAAGAAATGTTATTAAAAATAATTTTCTTACGTAATTTAGTAACATATTATTATTATAATAAATTAAAAAAGTTAGATATACAATTATCACTAATGGAAAACCAAAAGAAAGACCCAGAAAATGTTCAAAACTGTTTACATAGAAGTTATTTCTATAGGAATTGTAACTAAAATTATACTTTTCACCATTCTTATCGACAATCATTACGGATAAGTGCGAGGCACATAACATAATAAATGCAAAATAGAAGCAATGCGTATAAAGTATGCAGAGCAAGACGAAAACATACCGTTTTGTGGTAAATCACTTCTCAGCAGTTTCTTAGGAGACAATTGTCACTAGGCACTAGTACACGAAGTAGTCCAAACGAACTAGTGAAATGACTGGTACGTGGGGATGAGTTAAATCGCCACTTACAACATATAAATTTCTCAATACTTTTTTTGAACAAAATTTGATATTGCATTCTATTATTTTTGAACAAGAGAAAACCAAAACAAATGAGAAACAAAGAAATTCAATCACATATTAGAGTTATTTCTTTTGAAACTAGTGCGTATTCTGACCCCTGGTAATGCATCGATTCACCAGTTGAAACGAAAATCCACTGCTTGTGCTTGTTGTGTACACACAAATTGAGAGCAATACGTTTTAATATTATGCCTTCTTCGCAATAATGCGCTAAAATGTAAAAACATGCAACAACATTTGCTCTTTAGGAAGTAGTAAAATTAGAACCTAATCTAATTTTGTGCATTCTGAAATAACGGGTAGCAGTGAAGTGTTGAAGTAAGGGATCAATATGCGAGTGTTATTTTGTTTGTTTGTACTACATACGAGTACTTCATTATTAAACACACTAAATATTTATTTAGATAAACAGGTGTCAACAATTTCTATATTATTGAATTCTTCTGTAGAGAAGAATTTGAAAAATATATTGGATGAATCGGTCGTTCTAGAGTACAATGTGGATGGCACCCACGGGAAAAAACAACTTAAGGATTATGATAATTTATATTCTGTGCTTTTAAGTTCAATTAGAAAAATATCTAATTATATGGCTAAATTATCATTTGCTATACCAAACAGTACAGGATCGGCTAGTTGTGAAGACCAGCTAAGAAAGGCCATACAGCTTCAAAAGAAAAGGCACTTTAAAGCAGCTTCAATACTACAGCGCAATCCCCTTAGTAATCCTCAAATATAACACTTTATATTACTTAAACTTTTAATATTAATATTATTAAAATGAATATATTTTTATTTATATCATTTTACTTTATTTTTTACTTTTTACTTTTAGCATTGTTATTATTACTTTAACTTTTAAACTTTTCAAATGTATTATTATAAGTTATGAAATTATTAAATTATTTATATAGTTGAATTACTGAATTATTTATTTTTAATTATATTAAATTATCATTTCCTATTACTATTAATTTCTATTAAATTATTATGTACTATGTTTCTATTATATTATTAATTAATTTACTATTTCTATTTTCTATCAATTGTTACATTAATATCTAAAAAAATATATGTATATATATATATTAAATATATTAAAATTAATAAATACATAATAATATATAAAATGCTAGTTTTATTTATTTTGTTCCAAAGCAAGACCTAGTGCAGAGACTAGTGCCGCAGCAGTGTATGATAAGGGGACAATTGACCCTTATGAACTAGTGAACAGACTAGTTCCGAGGTGTTTCGTATGGGGACAATTGACACCGGCAATGACAATTCAATGTAAAATTCACTAGTTGAGCGCACATAAAGTAGATTATGAAGCGACACGTACTATACACCTGGGAACTAGTGAATTCACTAGTTCAGAATTAGTCGCAGGCGCTGCTGGGTTCCTTGAGTGGGTATGTATGTGTGCACACAGGACTTCGATTGCCATGCATTGAATTCACAAACAGAAAATCCTTACTTTTGATTGGTTCTCATTCAAATTTACCTGCCGCTACATAAAAACAAATTGAACATATGTATAAGAAATTTAGGCAAGTATAGCTCAACTAAAATAGATAGTTTGTGTTTCCAATTCGCATAAAGAAATATACAAGTTTCTTCACAAGCTGAACTTGTTTACTAACTTCACGTTTTGTAACATTTATTTTAAACAAATAGAAATAATACTGAAGATTTCACTGTACCGAACGGTTAAAAAAAAAAGAAAAAAGCTTTTTTTATTTACTACATTTCATAAAAAACTCATTAATAGATTTACAACACAAATTTAATGGCTAGCAATACACAGCAACAATGAGAAAAAATAAAACAAAATTACAAAAATTATTGTAGATACATAATTCGATATTTTTTTAAAAAAACACATTTACTCACGTTTTTTATGATTATGTTAATAAAACCTATATTATTTTAAAAACAAATTTTTGTAATTACACAACTTTCGCGTCGATTCTTACGCCACACGCACCAAATTCAAATCGGAACTAATGCGTTAAGATTCACGAACCAAGCACGACTGATATTCCCCAAAAGCTGTGGCGGCAAATATTGTGGCATTCGTTCAAGAAACATTAAAACAAAGGATGCCAGATTTAATAAAAACTTCTTTACTGGCACTTTCAGGAAAAATGAGTACAAATATAATATAAATTCTAATAAAAATTATTCTTTAAGAATAAAAAATTATTGCAATAAATAAATAAATAAAATTTTTAAATAAATTTTTTTTCGGCGTTTGCATTACTTTGAAAACACATTGAAATACATGTTGGCTGTCAAAATGCAAATCGCACGCTTTTTTGGACTAAAGCATGATATAGACGATGAAATTTGTTTGCAAACAAGGTTTGCTGGCTATCAAATTGCATCGTCTATACTCAA
>NC_051846.1:136674838-136699293 GCF_002237135.1 Teleopsis dalmanni | reverse complement strand
TTAGAACTTATTGTTGTCTCTCACAAGGTCGCTCTTTTTGCTGGGTTTCTGAACATAGCAATATTGAAGGAAATGAACTAGCAGATGAGATGGCCAGAAGAGGTTCTGAACTGCATAAAAGAGAGACCGATCTTTCAATACAAACACCGATATGAGAACTGTTTCGGATAATAGAGGAAATTATCAATATGGTGACCAACAATTTATAGGCTAACCGCAAATACTGTGGGGTCGCTAAGCCTTTTCGGCTTCAGCAAATCTGCAGTTCGTGTACTTATTGTAGTATTAACGGGACACTGTGCCATTGTGGCTATGCTCCAACGGTGGCGAATTCCAACAAGTGGATAATGCAGGAGTTGCGAAGATGAAGAGGAAATAGAATCTATTAACCACATTCTGTGTCTCTGTCCAGGACTGCAGACAAGGCGACTTCAAAGTTTTGGGGATCGCTTTTTTACTAAAATCTATTGGATATCCTCAACTTCATCTGGAAATTCAAATGGTTTAAAAAAGTTAACAAAGGTTAGCAACTCGCCTCTCCCGGTATAATTTTTGAGGGCAACACAATAGGCAATATATGTCTCCAAGTGGAAGTGCTGACAACTGTCAACTTGCACCTTCTGAACCTAACCTAACCTATTGTTGAGTATAGCCTAACTATTACATGGAGTTTTTAGTCTTCGTGTAGATAAAAGAGAATATAAGCTAAATCACTCTCCAAAAACAGTGTATTCTACTTAGGAGATGTTAATACTCGTATAGACAATTTTAGTTAAGAAAGAAAGTGACTTACAACGAAATACTTTGCAACACCGCTTTCAACTAAACTATGCCATTTGCTGTCGTCCAAAGGCCTTTCCTAATAAAATGGGTTGTAAGTTCTTAATATCTAATTAAGTTAGTCAAAAACGATTATGTGTATTTCCGTTATTATTTCTAAAGTCTTTTGCTTCTACTGTTCTTGTTTTACTACTAACTTCTTTTTCTATATTCTATATATAGTTATTCGCTAAATAATCAACTATTTATTTATTTATTTACTTCTAATTTGAATTCTATTTTGTATTTCTATTTCAATTTATCATGACAACAATAATATTTGAAAATGTTATATACATATATTATTTTTATTGTGAGAAAGTCATGTCAATAAGTCGCTGGATTATTCAATTTAAATTTTGTATGTTTGGTAATTATTCTACAATTCTATTCAAAATTTGTAATAACATAGATGTTGGAGTCTAAATTTGCCCAGAAGTACAATCTTGGTCGATAGTTTTTATCATTCTTACTATAAGGTGAAAAATGTAGTGGAATTATATAGTTTTAGATATAGTATAATACATAATATAAAAAACAAGGATACAGTTTTCGATTGTCATTCTAATTATAGCGAGATAAGCCTATGTTCCTTTATCTGTAACGAATATAGTGTTATTTGATTCCGTACAATTAATTAATCTATTGCTAATAAATAATTCAACAGTTTTTTATATTTGTATGTTATATATATTTTTTTTTTATATATTTTTTTTTATATATTTTTTTTTATATATTTTTTATATAAACTTGTATTTAACCTTTCTGTTATAGTGGAGGCTTGTAATTACATATACATTTCATGTTAATATAATGCAGTAAGCATTTTTCTTTGCATTATTGTTACTATAAAAAACTTTTTATTTCAAATTTAGTGCAAATTTGACTCATAATTTCAAACGAGGCAAACTAACAACTTATATGTCTATTTATTTATATATTTAGAAAAAAATATTTAGGGGATTTATATTTACTATTAAGCGAAGTTGATTCTGAGTGACATTTGATCAAGTTTTCTTAGTGCATAAATATTACTTTTATTTTATTGATTCATACAGCAATCCTGAATGAATAGGATACTATGAAATAGTGACCATCGAATTTTGTAGTCTTTTCATATTATAAGTTATTATTGTTTATTTTATTTATTGATGGATTAGTATTACCTTTTACTTTGTTAACACATGAATTCATTTATAAATTAGATGTTTTTAAATGCGTTTTGGTATTTTATAATATTTTAAATGTTTATAACGCAATAGATACATACAGTGTCTAACTTAATTACTGGCACAGCAATGTAATATATTTACCCCGTTAATACAGTGACTTTTAATTAACAAAAATTTTAAATTATAGATAGAATGTATAATTTCTAATTAAATTAATTAACAACTTCTAATAGCAGTCGCCTTAGCGTCAAATAAATCAATTTTTGTGTGATTTCTTGCCCAATATTTTGCCACTTTTCTAGCAGTACCACCGTTACTATAGCTCTACCTTTGTTGTAATAGCGCGCTTCTTTTAATGTCTTCTAATTCTTCTCACAAATATTCAATGGTGATTGAGATCTGCTGATTGGGGCGGATGCGGCAATGTGTGATTTACATGATGTACGATGTGTGATATGCGCATATTACAAGCCCTATCCTTCGGGTCATTGTCATGTAGGAAGCTGAATGTGACTGGTAAACTCAAGTTTTCGGCACTTTCCTAAGAGTGTCTTGATAATATTTTTTGTCCATAATGCTGTTAAGGAGTATAATAAAAATTTGTCGCAACCTGCAGCGGACATGCAGGTCCATACACGCAATCCTGCACCACCATATATCACACATATATCAAGGATTTTTTTTATCCATTCGGTGTTTGATCTTTTTTAATTGTTCGGCTAACATCAGATCGAAAGATATTCAAATACTAATTATTTTGAAAATATTACATTGTTGCAAAAGTTGATTGGTTTGCTTAACAGATCTTTTGCATAGGTTCAATGCTTCTGTTGGTTGACCTTATAAGTTAACGGTGATCACCTATCAACATGACAGCCCAATTAGCTTCATGCAAGGATTTTCTGACTATTATGGGATGAATACCATTGCCAAATTTTTGCTTTACCTGAGCTGTGATCTGGGTTGAGGATATTTTTGGGTTGATCTTCAAATTTTTTATTATTTTGCTGCATTCACTGTCACTTTAAGCTGTAGGCGGCACTATGAGCATTGCAATTTGTAATGATGTGACCCCTTTGAAACGCTGCACAATGCTCGGATTGGTATAGCGGTTTCTAACCCTAATTTCCCTAATTTCGGAATAAAATTAACATTGGTATAAATATATATAGAGAATTATTTTCCGCTGAGATTAAGTCGTGTATTTTTGTTTATTGTTTATTTTGTTCCAAATAGTTTAAGTTTATAATATTAAATGCACGATGACGTTTTTACAAACTGGACCACCTCTCCATTTATAATGTAGAGATAACAACTCTTTTCTAAGAAAAAGTTGCCTGGAAAATAATAATGATATTAAATGATTTTCATTAGAACCCCTACCATAAGTGTGTCAATAATTTTGTTCTGCAAAATTTACAACTATTTTTGGTTTTTTAATTTTAAGAAATTTAATATAATAGATAATATAATTAAATACAAGCATTCTATCAATATGATTAAATTATTTGTTAATTAAAAATCGCTAATAATTATGTACGTCACTGTATATATAATAAATTATTGTGAAATCAATTACTTGAGAGCAACTTTTTATAGATCTTTATGATTCCGCGTTTAGTTAACCTTCAATTATTAGTTAGAAATATTGATATATTGAAAATTCGCATTTAACGAATATCTAAAATTTGTTTTCTTAATTACACAAATGAGAGGAGGGTGAATTAACTTGTCTGAGCTTATTTGGTAGCAAAGTTACAAGCGAAAAAAGTCAAACATAAAAATGCAGTAATAATTTTCCAAACGACCTTTATCTCTCGGCTAATGAGTAAGCCAAGCTTAAATAAAGCAAATTCCAATAATTTTTAGCGATTATCAAAATTCATTTTATATGAATGAATTTCAATTTTCAGATTGTTTATCTTGTTTTTTGTTTCTGTTTTTTTTGGAGTCTTGAATGGTGCTTTGGAACCCACGCATTCTCAGTCGTTCTCGTAGATATTCGCTAAACCAGTCTGAAATGGAGAACTTGTACATCTGTTTGCAGCTGACTGACTGGTGTCTTGTTCACAGATTTCTTGTTGTTCACTTGGTTTCAAATACAAAATCTACCTCTGCCAGCCTGCCTGCCTGCCTGCCTGCTTATCTATACACCACCAAGCCACATGCCATAAACTGCGAACTTTGCATAAAAGTCGTTCCACTCGGCAAGGTTGTGCTGATATTTTATATTTTATGCTGTTTTGAATTTTCTAAATGCGTTAAAATTTTTAATTTCTCTGCTATCCAAAAATTTCAATTTCTCATTATTGTTTCTTTAAGGCTTTGATAATTTTATTTTAAATTTTATTATTTTTGTTTAACTATTTTTGTTTTCTTTAAGACGTCGCTTTACAACAACAAATTGCCGAAAAATTAACAATTGTTAAATTTAGCTTTTACTTTTCATACCTTATAATACGAGTACGTCTTATTAGTTTATGAAATATGTTGAGTTTAATAATATATATATATATATGTGTAATATATGCAATATAAAAATATAATATATAAAAACAAGAAACAGTAATATTGTATTTAATAATGTGATTAATATCTTTAATTAAAGTTAATTACTTAGTAATTCCATTCTCTTTATCTAAGCGAAAAAAGTTTAATTTGATAAGAACTTATCTATATAAATAATTGTTTTAACTTCATATAGAGTTTTTTTTTAAATGCGTAACAGATATATTCGTGTATCTGTTGTGTTAGCCTCTAAGCCATAATTACAAAGTAAATAATTAAAAGCAGAAAATTTTAATTAAAAAACTAAAAAAAGTAATTTATAATATTAATTGCTCATTTTTAATAGAATGTATCAATTTGATATTAATATATCTGACTTATGGCCAGCTAGGTTCACATAATATAACCTGATCGAATATATGTATATTGATTGTTGGAGAATATTATAAATATTCTACAGAAGATTTAAGATTATTTTTTTGTATTCATCTTAACTGTTTGTACCGATGTTGTTGGGTATCATACGGGTTCTAATAGAATTTGTTCTTTTTTCTGTATTTGCGTCTTTGTTGAGTTATAATCCTGTAGGATGTGGACTAATCCAAGGCTAGCATAAATTTAAAAATGAATTTTGGATTACTTTAAACTAGTCCATGTAAGTAATTTAATTGCGTTCCCGCTGATTGCTAACTATAACAGTTATTGGACAACCATTTTTCTTCAGAAATATTCCTTTTATATGAAGAACATATGTATATGTAAATATTTTTAAAGAAAATTGCAATTAAAATATATTTAAGTCGAGAAATTTTATATATAATGACATATTATTTTACCATTGCGTAACTTCATTTTAGCATTCAATTTATTTGAAAAAATTTCAAAAAAATAGAACAAAATTATTATATTCTGTCTTTTTCTGATAATGTATTTTTTGAGTTAAAGTTCTAAAGAGAGAAAGCGGATTTCAGCAGCTTCAGCTATTGTTTAGTATACAATTGCTGTTGTTCAGTGGCTTTTCTTGATGAAATAGAATATATCTGTTTGCTTTCCTTTCATTTTGCTTTATTCTGGAGTTGGCTATGGAAAAACCAATACTACCTTTTGTGAGCAAGATTATGGTAATTTCGTTATCTATGGTGTTTCGCTAGTTTTTGGTGGCATGATTCTTGATTTAAACTTTTAATCGAATCAAATTGTCCAATCGTCCTATTTTTTATATCTGTTTTGACAGTTATTTACACTGTCATGGCTCGTATATTACACGAGCAATACAGCTCGTATAGGAAGTTAGAAATAAACTCTGAGGTATTTATATTCAGGTCATCTGTTAGCAATCACATCAATCGGTAATCTCAACTGCACGTCGAATTTGACCCTGTGCAAATTTTGTCTTTTTTAAGAAATACGTCTTAAAAAAGTGAAGAAATGAAATGAAAGAAATTTTGTAGCTTACGTTGATGTGAATAAAAAATTTATAAAAAATTGATTGAACTTGCACAATAATACGGTATTGGGAAAGGGAAGGAATTTAAGATAATAGTGAGGAAAATGATAGGCGGGAATGTTTAAACTAACCAGAAGAAGGAATCTTGCCACCCAATCTTTGATTACAGATACAGATAACGACATGAGAAGTACAGTTGAACTTCGTCGGCTTAGGTATCTTCGTTATAACATATATAATTTTGATTTAATTAAAAAAATTTGTTTATAATAAATATTTCTTTATCTTAGAAAAAAAAGTTCGTAAAATTTTAATAAATATTTGTATTTAATTCTAAAAATATAATCCTAAATGTACTGACCTTCCTTTGAAACAATGTCACTAAAGTCAAAAATGTTAAATGTTGAAAGGCTTGAAACGTAGTATTCGTAGTGGACTTTGTTCATACAAAATCGTACATAAAATAGTATCTCAAAGTCGGTTTTGCTGACATTAATTCAGCTAATATTTTTTTTGAGTTCAAACTCTCTGACATGATCATACCACAATTAGTTTCCGTTACTCATGTCATTATTGCGTTCATTGTTAGTTTGTTTTTTATTGCTGTTTAGGCTTCATTATCAGGTCAACAAAAACTTGTTAGCAATGAGTTGTGGCCAGTGTCAGTAAACCTAGAAGAGCAGCAAAAGTGCTATTCTAAGTTAAATTTGTTGAACTTCTGTATTCTTTTTAGTAACATTTCTTATTTGAACGATAAAATTATCACATTTTAGAAGAAGATAAAGCCAAAAAATAATAAGCCTTTGTCTTGTCGCTATAACTTAGACAATTGTATGATTTTTTTTTGTTTATAAAACCAGTTTTAGTATTGTAGTCCTAAAAATCGACTTCTGCTAATGATAGGCTCCGGAAAGAATCCAAATGAAATTTTAACAAATATCGGAAAATTGAAATACAATATAATTAAAAGTAGCTCTAAGATTTTTTTTCTTTAATATAACGAACTATTAAAACATGTTATATTATAGATTTGATAAGATGAATTATAAAGCATAATTACGTATAGAATTTTAAGCAATAGCAATACTCAGTCCAATAAACGTCATGTTTATAGTTTAATACGTCTCGCGATATAACGCTGTATGTCAATATTTCTTTGTTATCCTGATGACGGGTTTTAAAGTTGCATGTTTCTATCGGCAATCAGTATATGAAATTTTTATATTCATTACACAAATTATGGTTCACAATAACTACAAGACGCGCATCAGATGTTATTAATTCAATATTGTCTAGTCCTTGATATTTTAACATTGGGTTAAATTTTAATTAATTATAAGTTTTTTGAAAACTAAATAATTTAGTTGGATCTTATATGCTCTTCATGTTGTATTTATTTAAATTGAGTAATTATCTTTAGTTTTGCTCGATCAGCATTGTTATTTCAGGATATGGTACCTCAGCACTATTGATATGTACCATACCAAAATTAAAACCGCTTTAATATATATTTAATGTATAATAATTGGGTCTTCAGAATATATTGTTTTAATTGAAAGTTTTAGTTCTATTTTATGGTGATCAGGACATCTTAATAAAAGCAGGTTCAATATATTAAAATAATCGAATTACTAAAAAGTATTAATTTATTCTTTGAAACATATATTAGAGTGACATGAATTTTATATGCTAATATAAAAAATATTATATATTATATTATATATATAAATGATAGAGTCATTATGTTCGCGATTTACCACTTTCTCTCAATAGTTTCTAACAAGAATAATGTCTATATAAAACTGTATCTTCATTTACATTTTCGCTTCAATATTCTTTAAATCGACGTATGCACCGGTAATAACGTTGGCTCCAGTTTCAAGAACAGAAGTATGGAAATGAATTCTTCTTCCTTCCTTCCACATATCAACTTTAAGTGTTTGACCGGGAATGACTGGTGCAGAAAATCTAACCTTTACAGCTTTAAAGAAAGTTGGATTGTTGTTAGCATATTTCGCTAAAACTGCACGTACAGAAAAACCTAAAGTGCTCAACCCATGCAAGATAGGCTGTTTGAATCCGTTATCTGCAGCAAATTTTGGATCTATATGCAATGGGTTTAGATCTCCTGAAAGACGATAAACAGCAGCTTGATCATCTGAAATTTTATATTGCATTGAAGAATCAGGTAACCGATTAGGTGGATTAGCAGTCATAGTTACACCTGTCCCTGCATGTCTTTTACCACCAAAATTGCCAGCACCAAGAATAAACGATGACATTTGGTTTTTAACCAATAAACGCGAATTTTCATCAAACGTCTCGAAATCAAGTACTACAACAGCGCCAGAAGACTTATCCATGACATCGATTATTTTACATGTAGTGGTTAAAGTTCCAGATGTGGGTAAATTGTCACAAATTTCTAAATATTGCTCTCCGTGTAAACGCATTTTATAGTGAGTTTTACTTATCATCGATAATTTTTCCGCTATATTTAATTTCGTAACAGCAATAAGACATGGCGAAATAAAAAATGTTGGAATAGGTGCAAATTCGGAATGATTTTCATACAGAAACTTTAAATCGTTGCTATTCTTCACACTAGCGCCTATGCCCAAAGCATATAATATTAAATCCTTAGCACCAAACTTGAAAGTATCCTCCTGAACATCAATATTATTATTTTGTAATTTTTCCAAGACATTAACCAATTTACCAGTAGATTGCGTATGATTTAAATGTTTTGCTTCAGACATATCAATCACTTTAGCCCATTCCATTTTTACATGTTCTGGAGTTATATTTTGTTGTTCTATTGAAGATCGTAAAATTGTACCTTTTCCAGTCACCATATGCCATTTAGTAGCCCAACCGGCTGCACTTTGTATGTAGGATCCTAAAATTTTTTCTTGTTATAATGCGTGGAATAATCATTTTGTTTGACTTACCATTTTCAGTATAAGTTTCGTGACACATAAAAACGACTACCGGTGCAATCAATTGTGGTTTTAATTCCTTAAAAAGCAAATCAGACAAAATACCTTCAGTCATCCGGCTCGCTGCTGTTGGTATTATAACGTTGCATAAAATATTATATTTTTGTCCCTCTATAGCTACTGTGTTGGCTAAGCCTACAAGGCCCATTTTGGCAGCTGCGTAATTTGTTTGGCCAAAATTACCAAAAATACCAGACGTTGAGGATGTCATAATTATGCGTCCGTAGTTCTGTTTCCTCATATATGGAAAAGCAGCTTGAGTACATTTAAAACTTCCTTTTAAGTGAACATCTTGTACTAGTTTCCAATCTTCTTCAGTCATTTTGACAATGCTGCGATCGCGTAATATACCTGCATTATTTATTAAAATGTCCACACGACCAAAATTATTAATTGCAGTTTCAATGATTTTTGAGCCGTCAATTACAGAGTTGTAATCTGGTACGCTCACGCCACCTAATGCTTTAATTTCAGCGACTACGATGTCTGCTGATCGCTGTGAAGAGCCTTCTCCTTTTACACCCCCACCTAAGTCATTGACGACAACTTTAGCACCGCGCGATGCAAGTAATAAAGCATATTCCCGACCCAGTCCTGCTCCTGCACCGGTAATAACTGCGACACGACCGTCAAAACGCAATTCACCGCCTGACATTTTAAAACTACTAACGTGTGTACTCGTTCTCTTAAAAGTGCAATCTAGAATAAATATAAAAATTTTTAAAGATACTGTTTGCAAAGTCCAATAGTTTTTTGCGATGCTATCATTAGTATTCGTTTTAACAAAAACAAATGTACTTGTTGATAAAAGCTTATCTTGTTAGTATAATTAAAAGTATTTAATTCCAGCAGTGGCGTGACAGAAAATAATTTAAAATAGTCAATTGAAATTCTGTTTGCAATTAAAAAAGTGACTATGGACATGTTTATACCTGGGTTTTAAACCTGTTCTGAACTAAGCCCGTTATTAATCGAAACCTGCTAGTTTTTAGTGCACTTAAACAGAGTCACGCATTAAACGATTGTGGCTTTACAAATTTTACCCTGGGGGTGCTACTAGGAAGCAAGATAAACAGGTTTTTAAGCAGTTCAAAGTATCGAAATTTATGTGGTTCACAGGTCTGGTTTCTCTTATTATTTTGTTCTCTTTTTTGGTGCTGTTAGTTGGCATTTTAAATTTAATTTAATTTGAGTTGAGAACTGATACCATGCGAAGAGAAACGAAGCGAATAAGCTTAATACCTTATTGATATGAACTCAATTTAGTTGGGCGTTTCTTAATTTATGTAGTTTTTAAACTACTTCAATTGTAGTTACAAGTTAAGCATACATTTTTTATATGTATATCGTAAGAATAACAATAAATTAAATATAAAATTCTAATTGATTAAATTCTTCTTTTTTCGTACATTTTTATAAATCAAAGAAAGACAATTTGGTTTATTATTTTATTCTGAATACTTTAAAAATCATAATCAATAATAATTATTGAAACATACAAAAGTTTTCTTTAAGATATCACCCATATTACCCCAATATTATTTAACAATATATCATGTTATATACTTTAAAAAGCAATTTTTAAAGTTTTATTTATAATTTTGCACTGGTATCCTTTAAGTCAACGTAAGCTCCGGTTATGACTTCCTTTCCTGTTTCAACTATTGAAGTGCGGAAATGTACTCTTTTGCCTTCTTTCCACATATCAACCTTTAATGTTTGACCAGGTAGAACGGGTGCAGCAAAACGTACTTTAACAGCTTTAAAGAGCGCTGAGTTATTATCAGCGAATTTCGCTAAAACAGCGCGTACGGAAAAGCCCAGTGAGCAGAGTCCATGTAAAATGGGTGTCTTAAAACCAGCAATTGCGGCAAAACTTGGATCAATGTGTAACGGGTTTAAATCTCCTGACAGACGATATAAAGCAGCTTGGTCTTCAGTTGTTTTGTATTGAATTGAGGCATCTGGTGCACGACTTGGAGTGTTGGCAATTGGTACCACACCATTAATTGGATTTTTTTTACCACCAAATTTGCCAGCACCAACAACAAAAATTGAACTTTGATTCTTCACTATCAAACGACCACTTTCGTCATAAGATTCAGCATTTGTTACTACAACTGCACCAGAACCCTTATCCATAACATCAAATACTTTGCCCGTGGTTGTTAGTGTGCCATTGGTAGGTATATCATCACAGATTTCTAAATATTGTTCTCCATGTAAAATATTGGTAAGATCAGCACTTCCTGATGGCAATGCAGTAGAGATCAAATTTGATGTCATGCTCAACATTAAACCGGGCAAAACAAAAAATGAGGGAATGGCTGAGAAGTCAGTATCATTTTCATATAGGAATTTTAAGTCGTTGCTATCCTTCACTGTGGCGCCAATGCCCAAAGCATAAAGTATCAAATCCTTAGCACCGAATTTAAATGTGTCTTCAGCGTCTGAAATTTTACCTTCCTTCAGTTTCTCTAACAATTCAACTAATGTACCGGATGCTGCTGCTATGGATTCCAGATGTTGTGCTTCGGACATATCAACGACCTTTGTCCATTTGCTTTGTACGTATTCTGGAGTAATCACTTTTTGATCAATTGATGTACGAAGCACAGCACCTTTTCCACGTACTGTTTGTACTTTAGTTGCAAAACCAGCAGCGCTCTCAATATATGAACCTAAGAAATAAAAACACACTTAGAATTAGCTTTCCATGAATGTTTTAATACTTTACCATTTTCTTCGCAATTTTCATGGCACAAATATGCAACGACGGGTGCAATCAACTGTGGTTTTAATTCGTTGAACAATATGTCCGGCAGAATGCCTTCAGTCATACGACTTGCTGCTGTTGGAATAATAACATTGCAGAAAATGTTATTCTTAGCACCTTCTATGGCCACTGTATTGGCTAAACCAACTAAACCCATTTTTGCGGCTGAATAATTTGCCTGACCGAAATTGCCATAAATGCCAGAATTTGATGAGGTCATAATAATTCTGCCATAATTCTGTTTCTTCATATATGGAAAGGCCGCCTGAGTGCATTTAAAACTACCTTTCAAGTGTACATCGTGCACAAAATCCCAGTCTTGGTCTGAAGTTTTTATAATGCTGCGATCGCGTAAGATACCAGCGTTGTTAACTAAAATATCTACGCGACCAAAGTTCTTTATTGCGGTCTCAATGACCTTTGCACCATCAACAACCGAATTATAATCAGCTACTGCAGTACCTCCAAGTGCTTTAATCTCATTTACAACGACGTCAGCAGCGCGTTGGGAAGCGCCTTCACCATGAAAAGTACCTCCAAGATCGTTTACCACAACTTTGGCGCCTCGTGAACCAAAGAGTAAAGCATATTCACGACCAAGACCAGCACCGGCACCAGTGACTACGGCGACACGTCCATCGTAACGTAAATTTGATTCGGCCATTCCTGATATACACTTGCCTTGAGCAACCGATAGTTAAAGCAGATTTTTGCAAACTGAATTATAGCTCAAGTTAGACGACGAAATAAACTGAAAGTACTTAAAATGATATAATTTTAAACGCTAATCTAATCAGAACGAAAGCTTACTACATATATTTATGTATGTGTGTTGAGAGTTTAGTGTATGTGTTTCTTGTGTGAATTGAATTGAATGATTTTTAAATATTCTTTCTGATATCTACGCTCAGAATAGCTTGAAGTGGAATGCCAAGGGTTAAAGGTAAAATAATAAAAATGGAACATACATACACATATGGTACCCGAGTTCTCAACTTAACTATGCAAATGTGTGTTTTGTGTTTAACAATCAAAACTTCCAAGACAATAAATTTTGTTGTTGTTCGTTCATTCATGATTTATATATTCTTTGATTGCATGTAAATTTGATTTTTTTACATTCTATTTATATAGATTTGTACGAATTCATCATTGTAGTTACTGTTGTTACTACAGTAATGAAATAGCATTAGTTATTAATCTCTTTGGCAAAAAATAGAGTACATTGGAATTTTGCTCTTTTCACTGAAATGAACTTTGCTCCGTTCAACGTTTGCTTGTTGTTTTGCATTTTTTTTTTCTCATAAACAAAATATTGAATTTTTCCATTAAAAAGAAACAACGCCCTAACATATTAATGATTATCGTTTTGTTTATTTACCTTTAATGAGTTAAAGCTAGTTAATGACACTACTAAATTTTTTTATATTTACTATTTACTAGTTTTTATAAAATGAAAATATTCCGAACCGACTAGCGAATGTCAATTCTTTATTTATGGCTATTGTGCTCGCCGTTTTTGTTTTCCTGACACTGTTTGACAGCAGCTACTATTTTTATTATTCCATTTCTCCAATTCGTGTATTTCATACTTTATGTAAAACAGGGTTGCTCAATTAAAATACGTGTGAAAATATCGAAAAAAACTCTAGTAACATATTGTGTTTGTTCGTAAAAAACTTAATAGGGGTATTCAGGCAACTGATTAGTTGCTTAGTTGATTCAAAAAATTCATATAAAAAAAATTAGCATTTCGATGTTAATCAGTTGCTTGAACGGCCCAAAATACGTACTCTGATTAGTTTGTTGTGTGCAAATGCCTTGGCAGCACTCGTACAGCAACAGCGAAACATATGTTAACAGTGAAATACTCAAATATTCGTAAATTTTAATATCATTTAAATTTATCATAACATATAACTAAAATTACAAACGTGTCATATATCAAGAAGTAGAATAAATTACAAATTATAGTTTTATTGAATTTTATTTTTTAACTTATGTTATTATTTTTGCATTTTCTTTTTCAGACATCCTATGCTCATAGCGCCGACACTTCGTACTGGCATCATTATTAATCAAATTTTCACTAATCTGAGAATCTCCGAAATAGTAGATTCTCTGCTTAGTTTCTTTTTTGTATGCAAATTTTTGTTGTAATCAACTACTAAGCAACTAATCAGTTGCCTGAATACCCCTAATACAAAACTTGAACAATTGCAATTATTAAATGAATTTTTCTTTTACAGCTGTATACTACTTTTGTTGAGTTTTTTTATGGTAACTAGTAGGTGTTAACTAGTAGCAAATATTCGCTAAATGCTAGAACTATTTTCGCTTATTTTCACATCGTATAATTTGTCTATTTTTGAAATAACCGGATTACGCCAAATCAAATCTTGATTTTCCAAAAATCGTGACGTATGAGATTATTTCTGCTATGATTGTCTTACATATACATTTAGAAAACCTAAATATTACTATAAAATAGCGAATGAATCATTGAAAATTTCAGTAATAATTTTATTGCTTACTTTTTAATTTATATTTTTATAATTTTGTGGTTCGATGCCACTGCTTTCGATGACAGTGCTTTCTACATTGCTGGATAAATTTGGCCAGAATCAAAATGTTAGCATTCGCTTAAAGCTGTCATAAAATTATACGTTTTCATACGAAATAAGTTTATTCAATTTTGATTGTGATTTTGCTTGTTCGGTTTATTGTTCTAAAAAATAAAAATCTTTTAATTTTTGATTTTGTAACGGTACTCATAAATCAAAATACCAATGTTTCCAGCAATTATTTGGTCTGATTTGCGTAAGTTGTTAAGAATTACTCATAACATAGCTGCACAATTATCATGTTAGGCGTTTTCGGTGGCTCGCTAGTGTGACAAAACACGCATGCTGGCCTACGCTAAGTGAGACATTGGCATCACTGTTGCAATCTGTCAGGTGTTATGTTTTGGCAAATAGCAAATCTTGCATGTGTGCACATAGTGCAAGAAAATTACATTTTGCATAAAAAAAAATAATTAATATAAAATTGAAAATTAAAATGAATACAGAATTAAAAGGAATGATAAAAATGTTGGAAATTTTAAAATAAAACGCTGAAATTTTTTCTTTTTTCCCAATGAAGGTTCAAAATAGTTCGCTTATTGCATTGGTAACACTTTTATCTTTACTGGCCAAATAGTTTACTAGCCAAATAGAGAAAATAGTGTTGTTGTTTTGGGTACATTTCATCTAGTATAGGCCAACTTGGTGTTTTTTTTTGCCACCCTTTGAGCCACCGCAAACGTCTATTGTGAATAACGAAATAAATTTTAACTGGGTTTGGTTGTTGGATTTTTGTACGGACACGCATTGCAATTCAAACTTGATTTTATAATAAATGAAGCCGATTGTGCAAAATTAAGATTACTTGTACCATGTGAATAGAATATAACTCATGAGCTACATTATCAAATTTTAATTAAATAATTGAATTTTTGTTCTCTCATTTTAAATTCGGTTTCTAGTGTAGTCCTTAGGCAACCTTGAGGGTATATGTTTAGTGAGAGTTACATAAATTTTCATTTATTTATTTGCAAACAATTCTTGATTTTGTGGAAAAATTCTAGTTCGTTTTTGGCGATAAAAAATTCATTGCACTGCAGCTACTGATTGAGTTACTGATAGTAGTACGAACATAATGACGCAGGGCTAAGAGTCCGTGAATATCATTGCGCTATTTGTTTACAAAATTTATTATGGTCCTTGGTAAAATGAAAAAATTAATTTTAAAATAAATATAATAATATTATATAAGCAAAAATAATAAAAAACTCATGTTGAAGAAATGTATTATCTCTTTGTTATAAAAACTATTCAAAGGGGGAAATAGTGGGTGCATCCAATGTATGAAGAAAGATTAATTACTGGGTTAGCCTATTAAACATTAAACGGTTATTAAACATTTTATGTTAATTTAAAATGATATAATTAATGTAGAATTTATTAAATATTTAGATTTTTTTAATTAAATTTTGTTTACAAATTTACATTTGCATAAGAAACGATATATTCTCGTTTTATTTATTTATCGCTATTTTTTTAAAATAGAAATAAAGTATATAAAACAGAAAGATGGTTTCTTTAAAAAACCTGCTATTAGTTTATATTTTTTACCACATTCAATGCCTTTTATTTTTATTTTGATTTATTTATAAAATATATTTATTTATATAATATATATTTCGGTAAAAATGTGTATATCATTCAAACTTATTCTTAAGCGTTGCTCGTATGACGTTAACGTAGAATATGAAATGTCAAACTTGTAGAAAAGTTGACTACTTTTCAACAGCAGCTACAACAGTACCGACACCTACAGTTCCAAATTCTGTTCGTAACATATATTTTTAGAGCACTTAACCGAAAACATAGAAATGTTTTCGACTTAATAGCTTTAGCATTCCGTTTAGCAGTCACTCAGTCCAAAAGAAAACGAGAAACCAATTCAAAAGTGTTTGCATAGTGCAAACCAAAAACATAGAAATATATGTCTATTTCTATATAACAAACATTTCTATTTCTATGTTTTAAACACATTTTCGAAATTTTTTTTTAATAAATTACCGCTGTAGTTTTTTCGTTCATAGCAGAGGTGAAAAAAATATATATAAAATCATTTCTAACGTAACTTCATATGGTACTGTAATTTGAAGTAGTCCGAAGGTTTGCTTATTTGTGTCAATTAGTGTCAACTAATATTTCTGCGGCCCACCAACCTATTCAGAGTTGGCCAGCTATCTTATCTGATCTGGAAAGCGCTGATCTACTTGAAAGGAAACAGAATATCATCTAGAAACGTAGTTCTGAAAAAAATAAAAAAATAATGGATTGAGAATAATTTGAATTATTTTATATTCCTATTACAATTTAAAAAATATTACTTGCAAGTTTTTTGAGGTTTTTAATACAATAGGAAACAAATTATGGGAAATAAATTTAGAATATGAAACTTATCAGTCATATCGTATTTATAATTACTCGAAAATAGCGAGGTACTTCTTTCACAAAAGAGAAATATTTAAATATATATATATAAAAATTTCACTGACTATTAGTCTATAATTAAAAACTAACACATAAGATTCTAGAAATTTACAAGATATAAAAGTAAAATGAATTTTTTTGCAATATAATTTCAGACTTTGGGATGTGAGAAATCAAAATAAATGCATTAAGATATATAGAGGCCATATTGCGTATGTTAACTCAGTGAAATTCTCTCCAGATGGGTTGTGGATAGCGTCCGCTGGGACGGAAGGATCTGTTATTATATGGGATATTCGCAAAAGTAAACAAATCAAAGATTTTACGGAGCAACCACCAGCTGCTGGTATAACTTGTATACAATTCCATCCATCAGAGTTCCTTTTAGCAGTGGGTCGTGTTGATGGTACAGTTAACATTTACGATTTAGAAAATAACGAACGCATATTAAGTACAAACGCCTCAAGTCAATTTTATGGTAATCCAGTAAAATGTATTACATTTAGGTAAGATATTTTTCATACGATTAAATAATTTATACGATTATAATTACATTGTTTTATTTTGTGAAGTGAAAATGGCGAGTGTCTTTTTGTTGGCACAGCTGCCGGAATATCTGTGATTGGTTGGGAACCTGATCGAGAATTTGACTATATTAAATCTACTTGGACTGAGATTGGAGATATTAAAGTAGTTAAGCGTAAATTGGTAAGTTTTTGAAAACATGCTAAAATGATTTGCGAAATTTTAAAAATATTAATATATAATATGTTACTTTCAGATATGTGGTACCTACGAAAGCGATACAGTTTCTATTAATGCTTTAAGTATTGATAGAGTATTTCCATTCTATAATCCCTCCAATATACCGAGTACATTTAACTCTAATTCCAGTGTGCGCAGAAGCTTTTCTCGTGGTAATCAGAAACTACGCTTATCAATAGGTGGTCCAAAACCGTCCCGAGTATTGGAAGAAAATGAGGATAATAAAAGTCCTAGTCTTGATGAACAATCGTCCCCAAATTTAAGTCTTGAGTTGGTTGACGATACAAATTTAGTTATAACAATGCCTCCTCCAATACCTTCATCTTCAACGCATCCCTTAAATGGTTATGGCAACGGCAATGGCAATGGCAATGGCACTTTGAGTGTCAAAACAAATTTAAATAACGCTTATAATATAGTTACAAATTTTGCACCTTCGAAAAGTGTTCCTCTGCCATACAATTTTCCTTCTATACCATCCAGCACTGATTATAACATGATTGGAAGCAATGGTTATAACAGCTTACATTTCGATGGTCCTAGCTCATTGAAAGTGCCTGGAGAACATGGAATGTATCCAGTTGATCGGATATTTGAAACGTTTGGGAATGGCGTAGAATATAATTTAAATGATAGTAATACACCTATTATTTCTAATTACGATCATAATGAAATGGCTGAAGATTTTCCCGTTAATCAAAACGTGCATCAGCAGCAGAATGTAGTCAGTTCAACAAATGTATCATCGCAACAAACATCAAAAACTACTAAAACTAAACAGATCTCACATATACAAAAACGAAATACACAAAATGCCATTTCTGGATCAAAATCTGCTACATCATCATTTCATAATCGGAATAAATTTTCTCAAGTGTCTTCAGTAAGTACTACAGATTTACATAAATTGGACGACAATTTATTAATTAAAAAGTCGGCATCCTCACATATGGTTGCCAAGGGCAGACGCAACACTGATGCACAATCGCAAATAAATAAAGAAAATGCACGAAATAAAAATATAACCGTTCAAATTTTAACAAAACCACCAACTAGATCACGAACATCTTTCGATTTACGTTCACCAGAATCTGCAGCGGCACACAAGCAATCACATGTAAGTTCACTTCCAAAATATCTGGAGCATGGCCTTATGTTTACATTGTGCACGTACATAAATATTTCCCGTATATTTGTATTGAATGCGTTAAACTATTTTAATATGTATTTAATTTTTAACTTAAATTTTTGTCATCGAAAGAGCCTTATTTCATATTTCATTAACAAAAAAAGTATGTTAGATAAATTTAAAATATGTTTTAATAATTGTTGCCACTATTAATTTCGTTATTTTTCCACATTTTTCCCATAATATATAATTGCAAATATTTAGCTTTTATTATGTAAATACAAAAAGTGACGAAAATTTAACAAATTTTTTTAAAGATTTTAATTTTTATTTAATGGCAACATTATATGTTACACTATTTTATATTTTTATATATATGCGTCTTTTAATTTTTTTTATATAATTTATATTTTTTATATATTATATAGTTTTTTGATATTAATTTAATTTTTTATGCTCTGTAGTAAGAAATTTATTTTGAATAGAAAAACAGAAACATCTGTCTACGGCTATGCCTAAAGCCATTTAGAGTATCTATTTAGAAATACCTATCATTAGTGGTATTTAGAAATAAATCTTAAAGTAAAGTCTTCGTTATAATTTTTGCTTCATAATTTTTGCTTCATAATTTTTTAGGTATGTTTTTATATGTTTAAGAAAATAAGCCGGTTAATAATAAGGTGACCATCGAATACTAATAAACACGTAAATTGCTTGGAAACTATTTACATATGAAAAATTCAAAAAAAAAATTGAAAATAAATCCTTTCTCAATATAAGTTTTATAATATTTTAGATTAAGGAACTACATCCTGAATTTATTTTATACAACAACAAAATACCACATATATATTATATTTTATATTTTCATAGTTATTATTGGTGTATATATTGGTAATAATATTCCGTTTTATTTTTGGGTATATGAAATTTGAAAAAAAATTATATTATATTTAAAAATGATTGAACATTATAATTATTGATATTAATGCAACTAATTTTCTAGGAATAAGCCCTTAACTAAATAATTATGTTAGTTTCTTTTTTTTGTTAAGAAAGAAATGATTATTTAATATATTGCAGAAATGTATTACATTTTATATAGAAAATGTTTTCAGACATATAAATCTAAATGTATAGTTGACAATTTAGCATATCTGTTATACTTCAAATAGTTTTCATTACATCATGTAGAAAAAGTATTTAAATTAACCTTAATAACGTAACTTAAGTGCTTAATAGTTTTAATCTGATTAACTATCAATGAATGTACTGCAATATTTGAATTTATATGTATAAAAAGATATTCTAGTAATATCATGTTGAAGTAATTTACATGTATTATTAGCACAACGCATACATTTTTAAGTAAAATATCATTAATTCCTCAATTAGTTTATTTACTTAGCTTGCACTGCTATTAGTAATTCCGAATTAAGAGTTAGAAACACGCAGTTTTATCGAATTTTACTCCGCACTCTATTATTTACGAATTCAAGCTTAAAGTTTTAACACAATGACTAACAAGCAATTGAATATAAAAGTTAAAAAATATTCTTTGCTTTCAGAGAATTTCCAGTTATACATCGGATACCAACAACACAACAAATGTTTGTATTATAGTTTCTAAATGTTGTTGAAATGAATATTTTTTGTTTGACACAATCTATCTATGTAAAAATTTTGTCAAAAAATATTTTATAATGTTTTTTTCCAGATTCCTATAAGTTATCGTCCAGATCCTTCGCTTTTAACTCAGTCTGGAGTTAATCAGAAAAGTTTAAATAATCGTAATGGAATTGATGATAGTTCCGAAATACATATGTTATCAACCTCACATGAACAGGTTTATCAAGAATTAAGTAATCGGCATGCGACCTTACAATTAATAAGAAACTCGACCAGGTGAGTCTAATCATATTATAATAAAATAATTTATACTAATTTCATACAATATATTTTTATACTTTTCAAAAAGCGATACAATATATTAATGTAAAGAAATACCGAAAATATAAATATTTGTAAATATTAAAAATTGATTAATTTAAATAATAGAAAACAAAATGTATAATAGAAGAGAAATGGTTAGCATTTTTAACATATGTATTTAAATTAATTTATTTATTTATGTATTTAAATTTATTAGTGAATGACTGGAATTTTGCAACATATTTCCAGTGAACATTTACAATAGAATGTAAATAGAACAATAGTTGTTCTGTTCTGGTCAGATAATGACTGCCCTTATTAGAAATAAAAATGAATCGTTCAGATTCCTTTGTAGTTATAATACAAATAATCTATTCTAAACCTAAAATAAAGAAGATAAGTTTTTCCGTCTAAATAGATCTAACCTAAGATTAATTACTGATTTCTTAACTGAACATTTTCTTGTTAACTATCAAATTTTAAAGATTAATCACTGATTTCTTATCTGGACATTCTCTTGGTAACTCCCAAATTTTAAAGACACAAATAGATATAGAGTGAAAAGTCGACCTATCTTATCTGTTCATGTCCTGCGAAGACCGGAAATGAGACAACAGACAATATTATTATGTTTGTCAACAGGTGTAGATTCCTTCTTTTTTACTCATGTTAGTTTCAGTAGAGTCACCCTTTAAAAAAATAATTTTTCTAGCGTATTCTCGCCACATCTAGTTATGTCCTAACTCATGTATTTGTGATTGTAATTTCTTTTGTTTTTTGTCATTAGAGCTCCACAGATTTCTACAATTACGAAGTTTATACTTTTTCAGCAGTGTGTTCTGTAGTAGTATTTTTTTTTAATTAATTATAAAAATTTATTATGATATTCTTTACATCTATAAATATTGTTATTATATTATAATATTGTTACGTTTATTCTAACGCTTCGTTCGATAACACTGGATCCTGATAAGTGAATAATGTTAAACTTGTATTAATTATAACCGTTATTTATATTCTGAAAAACACACAACTTTATTCCTTAAAATTAACCAACATTTAAAAACTTATTTACTAACTAACTGACATAATTCAAAATTATCTCAGTTAACTTAAATCGAATTGTATCTTCGCAACATTGCCCTCCACCTAAACTTGTTCGTCCCGAACAAGTGTCACTATATCTTCATCACAACGCGCCAACCGTTCCAAATGAACTACTTTCATCTTATTCTCATTATTTGTTATGTCCGAAACGAACAAGACATCTCTGACATCAGCATTAAATTCACTACCCGTAGCCAATACGTCATCTGTGGTATCCTCATGAAACAAGACATTTACATCAATTGTCACGTTCTTATCATCTGTGAGGTTGGCATCAACGTTTAACGGTATATCTTTATAAGACAACTTATTCGCGACCAACAAGTCCTCTGCGGTCTCCGCATCATATTTGATTTCCTGATTAATCCTGAACGGATGCACCAAAGTTCGTGCAAGTACGATATTATCGACTCCGACATTTTCCATGGCTTCTACAATCCAGCATCTGTTCGTCCTTTTATTCGCGTCTAGTGTTCCCCATACAATCGCTTCTGAATTTGCCGGTATTCGTCGTCGTCGATTCAATCGAACCTGTCTCATCCTATCGCAATGCTCACTGCCAGTATTCAATGGACATTCCATTACCGCGCTCCGTAGGATACGTTGTCCTAAGTCCAACGTAATTCCATGGGCAATCATAAAATCTACTTCAAATGGAATACCCTCAACATATATAACATATGGGGATTCTGGGTCGTCCAAGCAGATGTTAATTTCAACTGATTCAGCTATACCAAAGCCGATTAACACAAAATCATAACTATATAAACCGAAATAGTCTTTCCTCCTTTTCTTTCTTCTCTTTTTTCTGTTTCTTTTTTCCCTATTCATTATTTGAATCAGTCTTCTTCTCCCTCTTATCTTATTTCTTGTTTTCTCTTTTATCCTTCTTTCTTTTCTTCTCTTTTCTCTATTTCTTTTTACCTCCTTTCTTGTCTTCTTTTTTGTCTTTCTTCCTGCCTTCATTTCTGTCTTTTCTTTTGCTTTCCTTCTTGTCTTTCTTCCTGCCACTCCAGTTTCCATTTTCCGTACTTTTGCTGTAAAGCAACACATTATACCGGCAGCCTCGTACGTTAACGCCCTGCCAACTGTTTCAGCGTAAGTTAGCTTTGGAAACATTACCACCTGCCGTCTGGTTTCTGGATCACGTATGCCATCAATAAAAACATCAATTTTATTTTTTTTAATGAAGTCACTAGAACTGCCAATATACGCTAAATTGCATAAACGTTCGATATCCGCGGAATATTCCTGAAGACTCTCGCCAACCCGTTCTACTCTTGCCTTCAGTTCTACTCTGCGTAGGGGTGACATAAAATTGCTGCCATACCTACGATTTAATAAGCCAATTAACTCATGGTAATTCCTACGTGCCTTATCAGGAATCTGTTGTAGCACCTCTGCCGCGCTGCCCTTTAATGCCACAATCAGCGCTGTCGTTTTCTCATCTTCACCCCAACGATTTGCAACAGCAGTAGTCTCGAACTGTAACTGGAAAACTTCAAATATCGCGGTTCCACCAAACACCGGTGGTTTTAATTTTACTTCCCCAGTCCGGCGAACACTCGCTAACGAATGACGATTCGACGACAAATCATCCAATCGATTTTCTAACTGGTACACCTCATTAAAGACTTGAATATTCTGGTTTGTTTCATCAACCCTTTTCGACAACTTTTCTTGCGCCTCTGCTGTTATCCCGACAAGTTGCCACAACTCTTGTTTTAAATCTTTGAATTCACAGAAAATCTGCTCTGCGTTTTTCTTAAGCTCAGTGGAAGTCTGCTCTGCATGTTCCTTCATCTGCTGCATCATCTTCATCATAAGCTCCATCATTTCACTATTACCCACCTGTTTAACTTCTCCCGCTACAATTATCTCTTCAGGGAATTCTTCCACTTCCGCATTTATACCGCTCGCCTCTAAAGCCTCACGCAGCCTTACTTGCAACTCCGTCTTAACACCACCTGTGCTAAGCCCCAGCTTCTCCAGTTGCCGCTTTAATTGCACTACGGTTAACTGTTCAAGCTTAACCATTTTATTTATCAGGATCCCACTTCTGACACCAATGTTACGTTTATTCTAACGCTTCGTTCGATAACACTGGATCCTGATAAGTGAATAATATTAAACTTGTATTAATTATAACCGTTATTTATCTTCTGAAACACACACAACTTGATTGCTTAAAATAACCAACCACTGTATTCTCCTAAAAATTCCAACCATATTTAAAAAACTTATTTACTAACTAACTGACATAATTCAAAATTATCTCAGTTAACTTAAATCGAATTGTATCTTCGCAACAATATATTCTAATATCATAAATTATTATATTCTAATTTTTGATTTGTTTATTTGTTTTACTACCAGATCTCATGATGTGATTGGGGCACTTCGACAAGCAATCCAAATGAATGGACGGACTGTGTTTGTAGATCTTTTAGGAGCAATACTTGAAAAAACGTAAGTTTGAAATCAAAACTGAGAGTTTGATAATAATAAATATTTTTTAATACCATAGGTCATCATGGAATTTGGATTTATGTTTATTAATTTTACCAGAAATTTTTGAACTTTTGAAAAGTCAACATAAATTGTAAGTTACTAAATAAGAACATTAACATTCGATTAATTATAATAGAAAAAGTTTTTCGAACATCTAAAGCGCGTATTACACATCAGATTTAGTTGTACAATTTATCTGCTGAAATGCTCAATCTAATGTATAATAGCAATATTTGAAGTGTTAA
>NC_051846.1:136622351-136674738 GCF_002237135.1 Teleopsis dalmanni | reverse complement strand
AAACAAAATTGGTTCATGATTACGCATTTGTATTGTTTTATCTACTATTCGTTAATTTAAGATAAAACTTATTGTTTTGTTTATATATTTTGCTCCTTGGTCTAGTTTTCTCATTGAAATTTTTAAAATTTAACCAAAAATTTTGTTAATAGGAATTTTTTATATTTTCATATCTATGAGAATTAATTATTGTTAATTAATTATGATATAGAAAACTGAAAACGTTATCACATGCATAAATTTATTTTAATACTACATAATTATTAATTAATTTATTTTAATTTATTGTAAGCTTTTAGCACTTGTCAGTCCGTATATATGTTTAATTACAAATTTTGTTTAGGTACTTATTTTTTTAAATCAAGACAAGATCAAAAATTTCATACATATTTAAACTGAACTGCTTTGGAAGATGTGTTGGAATTAATAAATCTGGTAATTTATATTCCAAATCTGATACACAAACTAATCAATCCAAACTGAGACTTACCTATTATTAATAAAATTATTTATATGCATTTCAGAAACGGTTGAAATATAAATTGTTGTTGAAAATCTTCTTTAAGTGTTAATATACTAATAATTTGAACTTATAACTTAATACTGAACAACCCTCCAATCCAGCAAAAAAAAAACAATTTTTATTGACGTGCGACTCCATTTTTCAAATAACTTTCCTTCCAGAGTGGTACACTTATTCCAAAGCTGCGTAAACTTTTCGGGGATTTTTTTGCAAAACAAATTTTCTTTGCCCTCAAATGTGAGCAAATGTATTACAACCTTCTAGGTAGGTTGGAATGGCAGCCTTGTTTCCAAAGAGTCCACTTGAACTCAAATAATGGCCCATTATACTACCTTCTATAGATCGGTAACAGTTTAGCTACGGGAACTACGGGAATAGCCTTAAACTTAGGCTTCTAAGTTTAACCTTCGAAGGTTAAACTTATTTTAACTTATAAAATTACTTTATCAATCTATAAAACTTTAATAAGTATCTTTTTATAGTGTTTTGGATTGGTAAATCTGGATTCGATCAAGATCTCAATCTGTCAAATTCTTCTAAATCTTCTAAATCTAAAAAGAAGAAAACTGGAATTTAATTTAAAATTAAAATAAGAAAAATGGAACAGAATGTAATTGCCTAAACTGCCCGGCTTAAGAGACCCTGAATTCGACTAAATGACAAACTCAAAATATTTGCTGAACGCAATTGATTTAAATCAAGTACGAGCGCGGTTTGATAAGTCAGTGACTTTTTGAATAAAATAAATTTTTTCGGCAAATAAACATTTTATTTTTCCACATAATCACCTTTTAGCTCGATACATTTAGTCCAGCGTTTTTCTAATATTCTTATTCCCTCCAAATAATAGGTTTTCTCAAAGGTCTCAAAATACGCGTTTGTTTCGGTAATGACTTCTTCATCCGACTCAAATCTCTTACCGCCCAGCCATATCTTTAGGTTTGGAAACAGAAAATAGTCACAGAGAGCTAAATCTAGAGAATATGCTGGATGGGGTAGCAGTTCGTATCCCAATTCGTGGATTTTGGCCATCGTGACTTAATCAGCACACGAAATTCACTTTTTTCCATTTTCGTAAAAATTCACGTGGTTGTCTACTTTGAACGGCTATCAAACACCAACTGAACGACGTAGCTTGCTCAAAATTAAAAAGTTGCCTACTGGTAGATTACAGCTGACGGCAGCACTGTTGCATTTGGAGTAACTGCGCGGAAAATTCAAAAAGTCACTAACTTATCAAAGCGCCCTCGTAATTCTACAACCAGTATTGATAAAATTTGAAAAAACCACAATTTATCATAGTTAAGTTCATTCATATAGCTGTGGTTTATGTGTTAGTTTTAAACAACTCAAATAATAGCACAGCAAGTGCAATTGTAATTTGCGAATAAACACCAAAAATTGAAAGAAATCGAAATCCGAATAATGTGAATTTAATATAAGTTGGCTTTGTATGTTAACACGCGAGACCACGACTGAAATTTGATAGTCCTGAACATAGTCTAAACTATGTTCAAACTCTACCGTTTTTTTTAATTGGTATAAATTATAAGTTTTAGTAAATTGGCTTGAATAAGATGAGAGAACCTATCTAATATGTTTTCAAATTTCAAATCTAAATGTTTTATTCTTTAATAATAAGCCAATCGATCAAGTAGTGAGATTAGGTATCAAATTATAGAAAAATTTAAATAGCTATATATTTAAGAATAAATTTCACCTTTCCGTCAGATACCAATTCATAAATTAGTAAATGCATTTTCCTGCAATAAATATATCTTTTTCTAAAATCATATATATCTTAATACATACAGAAGGCTTGACCTATAAAATAAATGTTTATAAGATATAAATTTTATAATGAATAATTTTATATAAAGTGTCATACTCGTTAAATAAATTTAGCGAAAAAATGTTTAGTCGTCAAGTGCCATTCTAAGCTGTAAATCATCTCATAGTTACATTTTTGTGTATTCAAAAATTAATATTTAACTATTAACAACAATTTTGAATATAAATTTATAAAAATTTTTAAATCTTTTAAGAGTCACTTATTTTTTGTGATGGAATATTTAAATGGCGGTGATCTCATGTTCCACATACAAGAAAGTGGTCGTTTTTCGGAAGAACGTGCAAGATTTTATGGTGCCGAGATTATTTCAGGTCTAAAGTTCTTACACAAGAAAGGTATCATATACAGGCAAGTATAAATTTATAAAAATATGTATATTAATTTAATTCTAATAAAACTTCTTTGTGTAATCCACAGAGATCTCAAATTAGACAATGTGCTGTTAGACTACGAAGGTCATGTACGTATTGCAGACTTTGGTATGTGTAAATTGCAAATATATCTGGACAAAACGGCGGACAGTTTTTGCGGTACACCAGATTACATGGCGCCTGAAATCATAAAGGTAGAAAAACTTTGCATCTATGAGAAATTTTCGCATATAAAAAATTATAACTTCTTATAGGGCGAAAAGTATAATCAAAACGTTGATTGGTGGTCATTCGGTGTACTTTTATATGAAATGCTAATTGGACAATCTCCATTTAGTGGTTGTGATGAAGATGAGCTCTTCTGGTCTATTTGCAATGAAATTCCATGGTTTCCTGTATATATATCAGCTGAGGCAACTAGTATACTCAAAGGTGTAAGTTACTTCGCACTCCACCGACAGATAATCCATTCAATCAATTTTCTTTCTTTATTTAAAGCTTTTAGAAAAAGATTACACAAAACGTGTTGGCTCACAATATAGTCCTGCTGGTGATATAAGTGATCACATTTTCTTCAGACCAATTGAATGGGATCTCTTAGAAAAACGACAACTAGTACCTCCATTTAAACCTCAAGTGGTACGTATTTAAAAAAAACGAATTTTTAAATAAGTTGTTAAAACATTTGTTATATTATATTCAATGAAGGGCACAGTAGACCCGACGATCGCAGTGCCACATCCCCTAACAATATTCAATAGCTTGCTTTCAAACATATTTTTCTATGATTGTCACATAGAACTATAGTTTTCTATATGTATATACATCAAGTGCAGGTCTAGCCTGATCAAATGACTATCCTCAATCTTAGTTTCTAATGAAAACGCGTACATAGATGTTATTAATAGAAGTTGAAATATATTTTTCAAAATATAATTAGGTGGAGATTCTACCTGTCCACAAGGTATAAAAACCCCAATTTTAGACACCGTAATTGAAATAACAATTTTCATTTCCAATTAAGTAATATATCATCATTGCTTGAAAACTTTTGCTATATAACATTAATATTCACTTTGATATTGACTTGGTAAAGATTTTAATTATTTTACTTTTAAATGTCCATTTTTTGCCAGCAGTTAGACGCCCACCGTTTCTAATTACCATTATCATATATAAATTTAGTCAAATTCACATTTCCACTGTTCACAGTGTGACTCTAAGAAGTTAGTAAGAGTTTGAAAATCTTAAGCATCTTCTCTGAAGCATAGAGAAGTAGTCGAATATTAAATACCCCAGAAAATAAAATATATGTCACAACAGTTCTTCTAAATTTTTTTGAAGACCCCCTATACGCATTCCGAAATAACCTGAAGTGTGCAATGCAATCACGGAATATGCATCAATTACCGATCAACTTTATCAATAAAAAAATGTCCCAAAATTAGTTTGAAGAATAGGTTTTTAAACATTGATACTATTATTTATTTTTTATTTTATTATAATTTAAAATTTAATAAATAACAAATTAATTTTCTCTTCGGTCTTTCTTTAGAAACATCCATTAGACACTCAATACTTCGATCGTGTCTTCACAAAGGAACGCGTGCGTCTTACACCTATTGATAAGGAAATTCTGCAATCAATGGATCAGAAGCAATTCCATGGTTTTACATACACAAATCCACACATAACCCTAGACTAGAGTGAACAAAAAAAAAATTTTAATATTTCATCTTATTCTTTTCTAAATTTGATTTTAATTAATTGGTGGTTTTTATACTCTAAACGCAGAGGGTTTGAGTAAAATTTTGTATTATAAAAAAGAAAACTTTTTAATAAGGAAAGAAATATCTTTTTAAAATTTGTACATTTGAATTTTGTAAAGGAATTTATAATTCCTCACGATTTAGTTTTTAATTGGCAACTTGACAATCGGTGCAAGTATAAATTTGAAATGAATACATTTTTAGAAGAGTTGAAGGTCAGTTCGTCTGCGTTATATTTGTGATTCTACAAGATTAGACAATACTTTGACTCTTCTCTTTGTTACACATTATAATAACTTTTCAAAAACCAGTATTTATAGAATTACTTATTAAGAAATAAATTACTCCTACTCACTCATTAATGAGAACTACTTAAGTTTAAGTTAAAAGTTAAGCATACGTCTATACGTCTAGTCATATAAGAATCTGTACAAAAGGTGTGTCTCCATAAACATGTATTGTATATTCCCTCCAAATTTTTATTCATTGATGTTTCATTATATTTTATTATAAACAAATAGGAATCCTTTTTGTTAGGTTTGCTGTTTTATATAATAATATTTTAATAATATTTATTTAAATACTGTATGTATACTAATAATAAACAATAAAACATTTATATTAGCTAATTTAGAATATTTAAAATTATTATTATCTTTCTTAAATTTATTTCAAATCTCAATTGAACTCTCAGATTTATTAATTATAAATAATTTGAGTTTATTAAATTTTCGCTATAGTTTCCATCTTAATTAATGTTGTAAGTCGGTCAAATCCAATTTATATTGCAATGTTTTTTCCGTTAAATTGTTTAAAATAAAAAAGTAATATTTGTTGATTGAACCATATTAAATCATTTTAAAATAAAAAAACAAATAAAAATAATGACATTAATAAAACAAAATTTATATTCTTATTATTTTTTCTATATATAACAAGAAATTTACAAGCATTAAAAGTGCTACCCAAACCATCTTGAAAACCACCACTATATTCTAATATACACCAATTTTTTCAAAACTATCTCAAGAACCCCTGAGATTGAACCAGTCAGATTTCAAGAATTAAGCCTGTAACTGTAAGTTACAGTTAAACCTGTAAGTTCTGTAACTTTTCAAAATTATAGAACTGTTGAAATGCGTGTAGAATTAAGTATAAAAAAATACATCAAATAAGCTTGTAGATATCTATATAGTATATTAATGTGCTTCAAAAGTTCCACCTGCTAACGAAGCAAAATACCTTGATATATCACACGTACACAATTACACTAGCTTAAAGTTGCTATTGATTGCGTACTTTAAGAAAAAAAGAAAGAACTTGACTTAGGATTAAACAGGGTAAGTTACCTTATGGGCTGAAAGTTCGAACTTTCAACTAAAAACAGTAGATGGCCGTACTTTATGAACGTTATCAAAACGATGTATTGCAAAAAGTGGTTAAAGATTCTTTCTTAGTAAAAATTTGTTATTTCTATCAAAACCTTGATATACTATTTGTTATCAACGTGAAACAAAAATACACTAAAGCTCTTAAAGATCGTATAATACGTAACACATGAACTTGTAATAATAATAAAAATCATCATACCAAACTTCTTCTTCTTATTTGGCCTCCTTCTTTTTTAAAGAAAGTTTCGTTTTTTTCCGATGCGAGACTGCTAACCTTGCGATCAACTCCCAACCTGCAGAACCAGATCCCCTGCAAATCTGGAGATAAAATTGGTGTTTAGTAACTAGGGAGTTTCCTCTCTGCTACGTGTTGTCAGGTTATACCGTCTGTGCTCGGTCGCCAGAGCCTTGTATGCGAGAACAGAATGCACCATGTGTGGGTGAGGTACCAAGAGGCACACTTCTGCCCCTTGTATCCCATCGAACCAAACTGTCTGACCAAAAATTATTTGGAAGTTTTTAATTGTTCAGCGTATATTGGAAAAATTGGCGGCTTCCATATCAGTTATTAGCGCCATCAGGTTATAATTTTTTTACACTAGATGTTTAAAAGAATCATGAATTTAGAATGTAGATCATTTTTTAAAACATTTTTATATATGCGACAGCTAAACAAATCAATAATCTTTGGAATAATGATTTGAAGACAAGATCCGAATTACAAAGCAAAGGCTATATCAAAACACCACATTCTTTCTTGAGCAGGGGTTAAAATTCGAAACTTAAATGTCATTCTAATATTCTATATTGCAATTGTAAAAACAATTGATTTTCAAATATTTATCTGATATTGTTCTTAGTACTGGCATTCCATTTTACAATATACAAACATTATACCTATTACTATTACTACAACAAGTATCACTATTCTATCTGTTTTTCATATGGGTAAAAAATGTATAAATACTGGATATGGCCAAAGAGCAATAAATCAATGGACTTCCGTTTTACAAATTTGCATGAACCAAATTCTGAATGAACACTAATCAGATCTTGTATCTGAGTAAGTGATAAGTTAGTACATTCAATTCAAGTTTCTCATTTGATAAGAATTACATATGTGTGATGTTCGACTGGTTAAAATTCATAAGTTCCCATCAAATTAATTACACAATAAAAAGTTAATAGAGTATTAATTTATCCGGCAGCGAAATAAATAATCAATTAATAAAAAAAAACCCATCGTATTTGCCTTAAGCCAAACGAACCAAGCACCAACATAAATCAAGTTTTGAATGGTCAGTTGGAGAAAGACGAGCGAGTGGGAAAAAATGTAAACAGTTACGTTAGATTTTGCTCCACTAAAAAGCCCAGCCGGCTAAGAGCATACACTTAATGAAGTTATTTTTACTTTTTAACAAATGAACTGGAAGCAGCAAACTTACTGAAAAAACCTAATTAGAAAACCTAGCCTGGCCTTTGTAATCCAGTGTAAATTATTTGCTCGAGATGACAGAAAAGTGTCTTGTGCTGAGCAGATATGCGCAGGCGCCAAGTAGTAAATATATTTATTTACTATTCATCATTGAGCAATTATTTGGAGTTGGAGTGTTGGAGCAGCCTACTTATCAACGTCAGCAGCATTTTTCCTATTGTTTTCGTATAAAAGTGCAAGTTTATCGTGCAATTTTTATCAGTTTGAATTTGGAAGCACAACTTACTTTTATTGTTTTTAATTTGGATCAGATACAAAATTTGGAGGATGAAGGTAAGATTGACATTTGAAAACCCATTACAACATTCCCTTCGACATAATGATTAATATTTTTTATAAAAAAAACTGGCAGCTGTACTTATGTGTTTTGGTATCGTTGGTCACCACTTGTTCCGCTGGATTTATTGGCTTGGGAGGCAGCTCAGGAGTTGCCAGCCATAGCGCTGGCTATGGTGGCGAAAGTTCGCATTATTCGCATGGTAGTGGTCAATATTCTGGAAGTGGCGGGCATATTTCTGCAGGAAGTGGACATACTCAGAGCGATGCTGCTATAAAAACAATAAAAATTATACATGAGAGTGCAGGAAACTCAGATCACGCTGGTTATTCCAATTTTGGTAATACGCCTCAAAGCAATTATGGAGTGAATGACCACAGTGGAGGTACAGAGATTAAGACTATTAAGGTAATACATCAACAAAGCAGTGGTGGTCATGGTAATTATGGTGGTGATTATGGTGGATCAAGCTTTGCTGAAACTCATAGCCATGCAAGTCACACTGGTGGAAGTGGCGATGTAAAAACTATTAAAGTTATACACGAACAAGCAGCTGATGGTCACAGTGCAAATTATGCTAGTGCAGCAAATGCAGGTTACAGTCACGGCAGTAGTGCTTCTTCATATAATGCACATAGTGGTAATGCCGAAGTCAAAACAATTAAAGTAATACACCAACAAGCCTCTGGCGGCTTTAGTCATAGCCATAGTCATGGCGGACATGATGGACATAGTAATGGTGGTGCAGCTGAAGTTAAGACTATTAAAGTAATACATGAGCATGGGAGCAGTTCCACTACTGGTGGATATGCCAATGGAGACGGTAATGCAGGTTACAATTATGGAACAAGTACTAATTACGGAAGTCAAAATAATGTTGGCGGTGCGGAAATTAAAACAATCAAAGTCATTCATGAACAAAGTGCTAGAGCTAGTTCTGCTGCTGAAGGAGGTTATTCTTCCGGATATGTTGGTGGTAGTACTGGCACAGGTTTTGCAGTCAATAGTGGCTACAGTAGTGGTAACGTTCACCCCGCTAATGCTGAAGTAAAAACCATCAAAGTGATACACGAACAAAGTGGCCACGGAAGTTTTGGTGGTTATGGAGGTGGTGCCAGCACATTAAATAATTATGGTGGTTCAACCAATAGTGGTACAGAAACAGTCAAAACTATTAAAGTCATACACGAACATAGTTCTGGTTCAGCTGGATATGGTAACAGTGGCCATTCAAATGCTGCCAGTTATGCCAATAGTGGCGCTTACGCGTCCGCTGGTGCTTCTGATGATGCCATTGAAACAATCAAATCACTGAAAGTGATTGGTGCTCTTTCGGTTGGATCCAATTCTCATGCTGGAGCAGGTGGAAGCATTCCCGCACCTGGAAGTTCCTATTTGCCACCAGCTGCAAGTAGCGGTTGGCAGTAAATCACATAATTGCTTGTTGATTAATATTATGCACAAAACTCAAGGTTGTTAGCTTTTTAACACAATTATGTAAGAATTCATTATGCACATTGTATATAAAAACACATTTTTTTTAATTACAATATAAATAAATATATTTTTATTTTCCAATGAAAACACTTTAAAATCTTCAAGTGTCGTGTTATATATTTTGAAGTGAGATCCACTTTAAACTTGGGCTTTCTTCGCAAATTCACAAGTTATGAGTCTCTCAACTTAATGATCATTAACTTTTCGTGTATAAAAGATGCCAAAGTGCATCTCTTGCGCCGTTATCTTTCTCAACCTCCAAAGACTGATGTAGCATTAACACAATTATGTTGGCCTCATAAGAAATGAAGGTTACTAGTACTTAAATTTAATTTGAAAAAAATTTATAAAATTAAATACATACATACATGCAAATAAGTGTCAACTTTAGCTATAATTATGATAACAACTTCCACACTTGAGACAATTAGATATAGTTTTCGTTATCTGTTTAAAAAAGAAAATAATTTATATTGTAAAATATTTAGTTCCACATATGGTATCACATATGGTATCAGGTATAAAAAAACGCAACTTAAAAGATAGATTATAAAATGACGTCATAAAAATCTAGTAATGCAAATGAATAAAATAGTCAAAATAAAAGCGAAAAGCAAAATATTTTTAAATTTATTTGTATTTATTGTGTCAGTTACTTTGTTGTTTTGATAGTCATAAGTAATAGTAGTCCATTTTATAAGGTATAATAAAATTTAAGTTGTAGTTGACTGTCTTTTTAATTACTGAACGTTATTCATATTGTAATTAAAAAAAAAATTATTTAAATATTTTAATATTAAATATTTGAAAATTAAATCGGCTGTGTTCCATTATTTAAATCACCACAAGCGAAAATATTACAAAATGCAAATTTTTGTGAATCAAAAAAAAATCATAATTATTCAAAAAGTGAACTCGGAACCAACTACTCCAACTACTACTCTAATATAAAATTTTAATATTAATTTTTAATATTTTAATCTTCATCTTACACTTGATATAAGTCATTTTAGTTTTTTTTTTATCGATATGGCTGACTTATATCAATTTGTTTTATTTTAATAATTAGACTAAAAGTTATTTTACATTATATTTTAAATCATATTTAGAGATTTAAAATAATCTCATGAATATTCAATAATTTTAGTAAATATTGAATTCATTTTACATTACCGAATGCATTAAGAAAAAAATATCAGCAGATTAGCAAAATCTGCGATTAGTTAACCAGGGATTTTCCTATTATAACTTATTGGAATAGAAGCAATAATACAGAAGCAAAAATACAGTTTGAACACAACCGGAAGAATTAGTAATCGATCTCTGATTTCCAAAACCTGGTTTATCTAAAATCTTCTTATTCAATTAACATGGGTCGAGTATAATTCCTTTAGACCAAACAAAACAAAAGCCGTACATCTTCATTAATTAAAATAAAATAGCAATTATTTATAGATAGTTTATTTTTTGGGACTTAACTCACGTAAACGTATGTATATTTTTAACCTAGATTTATAATTGTTAGCAATTATCAGTAAACAATTTATTTCAATTTTATTTATTTTTTGTAAATGGATATTTATTTATTAACTAATTATTATTATAATTATTTTATTAGCAACATATCAATTTAAACTTTTTATAGTGTATTAGGCGATTCAATAGTACACTATTTAGATTAAAACGTAGGTATGTAGTTTTCCAGTTCTTTAATGAAAAAATTAGAATTTTTTAATTATTAAATATTTTTTCTATTTAATTTATTATAATTTTTCTATTAAATATTATTATTATTAAAATAATTTCAATGAATTTAATCTGCTGTGTGTTTTACACTTTTTAATTAATGTTTGGAATCCTTAACATGGGATGTTATGCTCTTTAGCATTTTAAAAATATCAAAATAAATAAAAAAGTTTAATATCATAAAAATACAATTGATAATAAGTTTATTAATCGATATTTTGGATGATATAACGGTTTTAATAATTAACGGAAATAATAAAGAAAGTAGTAATGAGAAATGAGATAAATATGTAATGAAATGGATCCGTACTTATTAAAGAAGTAATAGGTACATGGAATTTTGAAATGCTTATACTTGTATATGTAGTGGACTAAATCCTTACTTCTTTCAAACTAATGAATCTCCATTTTTAAATTATGAATTATAGCTCATTGCATCAAATATGTTCATGTCATCTTGATTAAATCCAACAACATCTTAGACTAACCTTTCTCACCTTTATGGTTTTAGATTCTTTGTTCTTTTCCTATCCAAAACAGCAAAATCATTAACTATATGCACTGGTATCTTTTGTTCCAATATCACAATATCAGCAATGTTATTTTGTGCCCAATGTCCATTTAAAACTCACACAGAATACTGAATTGATTCTAATTAAATGTTGTACCTCTCATAATATTATGTGACTAAATGAGTGCTCAAAATTATTTCAGGCTTAGTTTCGTCGCCCAAATAAACATTCTTAATGTATTTATTTTGTTATCTTATATGACATCTCACTGAACATTTTAGGATTGTCCGAATAGTGGATTTAATTCCACTAATTTATATAAATTCAAATATGTCGACACTTAATATATATATATTTTTTTTTTGTTTTTTAAGCCAGAAAACATGGGCATAATTAAAAACTCTGCGACTAGGGTCACGAAAGGCCTCGGTTAAAGAGTGACATGACGTGGGGATTACAGTTCCACTCATCAAAGTAACGAGTCTGGTATGGGGGGGTTTTGAAGCACAAGGCTTGAATAAGGTCATCAGGGGAGGTGTTCAGAATGGAGACGTCAGGAGGGAGGTCGTAGAGCCGAGTGAGGTACCTACAGGCAAGTGACAAAGCGTATTCGTCAACACAGATGATCTTGGCATTGTCGTAAAGATTACGCTTGTAGTCGGTGCAATCTTGAAGAAGGTGGAAAAGATTGCAGATTAAATGGGGAAGTTAATAGGTAAATATTAACTTATCTTATTTAACTTTATAGAAGCTAGTTCCTCTTAATTATTAATTTCTTTGCGAGTCCAAGCAGGTAAAGTTAATAAATGGATGAAATCGCTTAACTATATAATGGAATAATATTCAAAAAATAACTTTGAAATAAACTAGAGTGCACTTATCATTAAATAAATAAAATAAATAAAAATATTGTTGAAAACTATACTCGTATGTAATGTAATAAGCAATTGAATTGCAACAAAATCATCTAATTTGAAGGGCACTGAAACTGAATGATCGCTTAACTTTCTTCATTGTTTTTGATTTGAATTTTAGTAAATTTAAATTTAGATAAATTTAAAATAAAAATAATTACATATACATATATAAAATATAAAGGTACTTCTACACCGAACTACAAATAATTAATAATAAGGAACAAAAAGATGAACCGTTGGAGTATAATTTTATGTGAAGAAGTAAACACAAACCTACGAGTATTTTAATCAAACATTGAAATTATTAAATGAAATATTCATTTTATACACTGCTATTATTTAAACATATTATGTTATAATTTATTCATTGAATCTCATTAAATCGTGTGCGAATATCTGCAAATGCAGAAATAAAATATTTTAAAAAAGTTTAATTAATTGGTGACGAAATGTAAAATTTTGCCAAATTTGTAACTGCAAAACAAAAGCATAATTTTTAAATTTGTTTCTTTCGGCGTAGATTTGCATAAATATTTGCGAGCAAAAGATACACACCTATTAAGATTAACAGATGTTGCAAGTTGAAGTTTTGCTTTTTGGATCATTGAGAAGGTGTCAAACGGATGGGATACGACGGAGATAATATAACCGTATTATGGAAATTAATGCAAATGCGCAAAATTGATGGAGAAGAAATTTTTGTATTAAATCAAGTTGGATTGTGCAAGCCATGTTATGGGCAATCGACAATCAACTGATGTTGTTTTAAAACAACCTAATTGATGTATAAAAAGAATGTGAGTTTATTCAGTGGTCATCAGTTTGAGAGCTACAGCCCTACAGCTTAGCGAAGTTCCTATTATTAAAAATTAAGCAAGAAACTTCCAGCATGAAGGTACGAAAACCTCAACCATATATTTGACGTGGATTATTATTTATATTAAACTCTTTCATTTCATAGGTTTTTGTATGTATTTTAGCCATTTTGGCTGCCACCTGTTCGGCCGGATTTATTGGCGGCGGTAACATTGGAAGTGGTGGCGGTGGTGGTGGTAGGGGTTACAACTACGCACCTGGACACAGTGGAACAATCGGCGGTCATCAGGATGTACAAACTGTCAAAGTTATACACCATGAAAGTGGACACAGTGGTGGTTTTGTTAATGGGCACTCCGGTAGTCATATTGGACATGGTGGCCATGGCGTCCATCAAGAAGTGAAAACTGTCAAAGTAATTCATCAAGATGTTGGTCATGTTGGTGGAGGCGGCGGTCATGTTGGAATCAATCACGTTGGTGGTGGTCATATCGGAGGTGGTGGTCATATCGGAGGTGGTCACCAAACACAACAAGTGAAAACAGTTAAAGTAATTCACCAAGATGTTGGTCACATCGGAGGTGGTCATATCGGTGGTGGACATATTGAAGGTGGTCATATCGGAGGTGGTCATATCGGAGGTGGTCACTCAGCACATCATGACGTCAAAACTATTAAAGTAATTCATAAAGATGTTGGCCACATTGGCGGTGGTCATGCTATTGCAGGTCCAATTGGTGGCGGTCACATAAGTGCAGGCCATCAAGAAGTAAAAACTATAAAGGTAATACATAAGGAAGCTGGTCATGGCGGTGGTTTTGTAAATGCCGCTAATGTTGGATTTTCCGAAAGTCATGATAGTCATGGTGGTCATGGTGGTCATAATGGAGTTAAAACAATCAAAGTAATACACCAAGACGGTGGACATAATAGCGGTGGATATGCTGGTTTTGTTGGTGGCCATAGCAATCATGGTGCCCATCATGAAGTTAAAACTTTAAAAGTTATTCACGAAGAAGGTGGTCATATTGGCGGTGGTCATGTAGAAGGACGTCATATTTCTGGTAATCATGGTGGCTTTGTTTCAGGAATTGGACAGAGTGGACATCAAGAAGTTAAAACTATAAAAGTAATACACCAGAACGGCGGTCATGGTGGCGTCTCCGTAGGTGCACATGGTGGTTTTATAGGTGGACATGGCAGTCAAGTCGGTCACAACCATTTTGGTAATCATGGTGGTCATGGTGGGCATGGTGGTCATGGTGGACATCATGAAGTCAAAACTGTTAAAGTTATTCATGAAGAAGTTGGTAATGTCGGAGTTGGTCACACGGAAGGAGCTCATTTCTCTGCAGGCCATGGCGATTTCGCTGCAGGCATAAATCATGGTAATCAAGATATTAAAACTATAAAAGTAATTCATCAGGAAGGTGGACATGGAGGAGTTTCTGGTGGTGAAATTGTTGGTGGTGGACATGGTGGTCTTGTTGGCCAAGAAATTGAAACTGTTGCTGTTTTACATCAAGAAAATGGTGGACATATTGGAGCTGGACACATTAGTGGTGGATTCGAACATGGTGGACACCAAGATATAAACACGATTAAAGTTATTCATGAAGAACACGGTCTTGGTGGCGGTTTCGCTGGAGGTCACAGCTTTGGTGGACATGGACATGGTGGTTTTATCGGTGGAGGCAACGGACATGATGAAGTGAAAACTATAAAAGTAATACATCATGAAAGCCATAACACTGGTGTAAGTGGCAGTATACCACATTCCGGCTACTTGCCACCAGCACCTGTATCAGGCGGTTGGTAAAAAATTATATTTCCACTGTGATACCTAGTCGTAGTTGTTATTTAGTTTTAGATCAATTGATTTAGTATTTAAGTAAAACCTTTTGTATATAAATAATAATGTTACATAAATTATACACAATTTATTTTTTTATTAATTAATTTATAAATTTACAAATCACTGAGTTGATTAATTGCTCTTAATATTGAACAACTTTTAACTTAAATAAAGTTTATTTTAATTAATTTAATTAAGTTATCATTTACATATATTAACTTTGTTGTTGGTATTTATGTTTTAATAACATTATACATAATAGTAACAAATTAGGTAGTTTCGTATAGTTTTATAGCATTTAAAGGTGCAGCCAAAAATGTTTAATATTCCTTGTACTTTGACTTCGATTAGAATGGATTTGCATTCTCATGCTTTCCTTTTGGTTAGTTTTAGTTAATGGGAAGGCATTGTCATGATATTTCAAATCTAATAAAATTTCGCCATCCTCATCGTATAAATTGAATTGCTTGGAATTCGACTTCAGTGGTTCGAAGTGCATTTGTGGTCTATTAAATTGTGTCTTATGCGATACCCAGAGAGGAGCATTCAAAACTGTTTGCGCTGGATAGTGTCCTAGACTTTGTGCAGTTGCGACTGTTTCAGATCTACCAGCATAGGTAGGCCGTTTATAATTGAAAGTTTTGTGGTCTTTCTTCCAACCTCTTTGTTTTGTGTAACGCACTTGTTTACCGTGAATGCTATGTATTAAACCGTAAGGCAAGATATCATCATCAAATGGTGTGAATCCAGTCGAATATATTCTCACTAAAATATCTCCTTTTCTTCGAGTTAAACACTTTAAAACGTCGAAATGCGATATAATCATAAAAAATAGTAACAATTTCAAATACATTTTCACATAAGAGTCTATTTATTTCTTCTTTATTATGAATTCATCTTCAACTTTTTTTTATTATTAAATCAACATGTTGAATACATTGGTTTCATTGTTATACATTTTTGACCGAAATCTTCTAATAGCGCTCATGAGTAAGCGAAAGCAAGAATTTTGGTTGTTCGCCGAGGCACAATCTGTTTTGAACTAATAACGCTTCCAGCTTCAATCTATGAACAAAGCGAACGCGTACTTTTGGAATGGAAGATGGTCAAAATATATTTCAGCTTTAATTGTGTTTTTATGGCCAATTTTATATGAAAGCATTTTTATTGTTGTTATTATGCAACTCTTTCGTTTCTTCCCATTTCACGAATACTTACTTCAGTTAACAAGAATAATTCTTCACAAATTATTTTCACTTTTTAAAGCGTTTTTTGCTTTCCATTCACTCTTCTGCTGTCATACTGAATCACACTGACTTGACCATATGAACTATCATTATAATAATTATATTATAAATACATTTTCTTTTTACACTTGGTAATTGGGAACAATAGTTGATTCTTCCACACTTTTGAATTAATCTATTATTTATGCGTTGACCATTGTGAGGTCTACCTCAACGCTTTCGTGTGTTCTAATTTCAACTTCACTCTCCGATTTGTTATGATTTGAATCAGAAATAATAATCCAAGACTTTAACTCATATTATATGCAAATGATATGAATGTTGAAATAATAGTTTTAAGGTTTAAAAAAAATTTTACAAATGACGATTCAAGAAGCAACAACAATAAAATCAATTTTTAATAATCACAAAGAAAACATTTGCCCACATAGTCCAGTATAACTGCAAAATATATGAACTACTGTTTCTGATTTTAGAAAATTTATGCGTAAACTTTTACTTTCATTTAGAAACTTATTTTGATTGCTTTTATAAATTAGACGGATTTATTAAAGACGGAAATGTAAAAAGTAAATATTGAGCGAAGTTTCCCACTACAGAACTAAGCTTAAAGAAATTCCAGAAATATTCCATATCTCTCGCTCTCGATTTGTTATATACAAACGATTCAGAATCCAAAAAAAAAAGCATACTTCACTGATGAGAAAATCCAGTGGTGAATGGACTGCATTTGCCGAAAATATTTTTAAAATCTTTTTAACAGATGAAATGCATTTTTACGCCAATGTAATGACTTATAGTAGTACCAATCTCATCGCATATGAACATTTGTACACCACCTAATTAAAAACCAGTTAGAAAAAAATAAATCTCTAGAACTTAAATTAGTTACACAAAAGATTCTATATAAATAACTACAAATTCAACCCAAATAATATAAGCGTGTTTTAAGTTAAAATATACACCCGCTTGGTGCAACGTAACCGAGTAACTGAGTATGGTCGTTACTTAAATAGCCATAACAACTCGATATGGAGTTTCGACCAAAACTGGTTACAGTCCAGTTAATGCTAAAATATTATATCTAATTTAAAAACTTAAATCGATTGTAAGGTTCTTATAGTTTTGAAAATTTGATTATAAACCATAGATATAGGTATAGTTCATATCAAATAACCTGGTCCAATAATTAAACCAGAATTAATTCGAAACAACTTAACAAATCGCAGATTCAACATTACACTATACTTTAGGAACATTCATTCTCCAATAGATTTTTGAGTTAGATTGAGAGGTAAAGATTTTTTCATACAGACACCTTTTCGTGAAATAATAAATTGTGTGACATCAAATCACAAAGTTCCATTTGAATACATCTTAACTGAATACCCCAGATATGGTATACAAAATAATAACCAATAGCATATGGAATATATACGCTTGAGAGTTTATTATTCGTATTTATTAAAGTAATATAACTTGTTTTTATAAAGGGTAGAAAAAATGCAATTTTAATCTAGAATTCGCAAATTTAAAATTAAAAAACAATCCACCATATACTTGCTATATGCAAGATGATATATACAAGAAAACCCACATGCTGTTTATTTCATTAAACTTCAGATCCATAAACATTTCAGTGTGGTTTCTGATCTGGTGGTCTAATTGGACTTCATGTTTTGAAAATAAAAATGACATAGCAGCAAGGGTTCCCTCAATTGTAAAAAAATGTGGGATAGGTTAAGGAGATGGTTCATTTAATAACAAACCTTTCATTTTTTCTTAACTTCTGCATTATAATAATAAACAATATTTATTTCTGATACAACAAATCTTTGCGTTACGTAATATTGGGATGACCTATTACCGTCAATGAAGAACAATACAAAATCCTGATTAGTGATATATAGTTTCAAATAAATGGTGCAACATGATATATATAATTAATTTATTAGGTGCAATGCTCAAATTATATGGTTATTCTTTGATCAATCTTCGAAACTAGAACAAAATTCCACTAAATAGGATACCAGAAAGAATTTCAAATTTATCACCACTAAATGATGCAGAAAATAATTATAACGTCGATTAGATATATGAGATTCATATAAGAGCATAACAACTAGAAAAAGTATTCCGACGAATCTTCTGTTTTTAACCATTTTTTTTTCAATATATATATATATATATATATATATAGTTCAATATAATATATAGTGTAACAAATATGGTATTTTATTTTAAGTGTCGGTAGAACCTTCTACAACAACTGTATCTGAGTTGAGAAAATAATAATGCAAAAATCTGATACTAAAGATAGTTACCATTGACAATCAAACTAAAAAGTAAAAGGCAAATACCCAAATACCCTTTTTGTAGAAATAATTAAATATTAATTTACTTAGATACTTAAAAAATATTAAAGGTTTAAAAAATATTGCAAAAATGTTTTAATCAATATATAAAATACGTATTTTATTTAATAACAAAAATAAATTTTATCTTAATTAATTTCTTTCCTACCTTATGAATTTGAAGAATTATTCACATTTTTTTGTTAAAAGAATTAATAGTTAAATCATATTAAAATCATTAAATAGAATTAAATTGTTTTAAAAAACTTACAATCATATATATAAAATATCGAATAAAAATATTAATAATTTTTTTTAATAAATTAATGGGTTACTTTATGTATTTATATTTGCAAATTCTGTTTAAGTTTAAATTACAAAAAATGTAAAATTGAGGATTGATGAATGACAATAATTATTCTTCTCAAAACTCATTCTTGTAAGATAATGATAAATTATTACTAAGTGCAGGAGTAGTTACATAAGAGTGTTTATAAAAAAAAGTTGTATATAATAAATTTTATATACTCTTCTGTATTTATTTGCAAGAAACTGCACATATTCTCTTTTTATAAAAACAAACTAATTATTTATCAATATATGTTACTAAAGTAGTTCCTAATACAAAAGTAAATACTACATTTTAATTAAAGTCTAATGCGATAATCAATATAGCATGAGTCAAGAGATTGATTAATACAAATGTCCTAATTATTTAAAATATACATTCTGAATATACCTATACGTTATTCAATACAAATTATATACGTTATTCGTTATATTAATAAAAAAGTATAAAGGTTTGACTCTTTTTAGGTTGCGATTAATAAAATGTTTGCATAAACTTGATATGTTCTATTAAAATAACTTAAGCTATATGTTTTATGAACAATACAAAAATATGTTTATTTATATGTACAATATATAATTCATAATATTAAATGGTTTTAAGTACATTTACGAATTGTGACTTTTTAACAAAATCTTTTATTACTTTAACTTTTCTTACACCAACTTTTAACAATTTTTTAAAAATTTTCTCATTCTGATTAAAAATCATTTGTCGCGATTATACAATTGAATTGTTTTTATTTATACAAATGGTATCAAAAACTTATCCTATATGGAGCAGACGTTGCAAAGTTTATTTTTTTCGAAAGGCACTTTCCAAATTACTCGGAAATAAACTTGTAAACACATTATAACTACAAATAAAATCTCATACAATGTTTAAGTCCAATTAATAGTCTAAATTAAAGGAGAATGATTTGTAATTAAATTTCTCTAATATGAATATTTTTTTAATGGTTTTTTAATGGAAGAATTTCTCTTGTAGTGTAAAATTAATATATCCTTACTAAATATATTTCGGTTACAAAAAATATTTATGCCATAAGCTAAAGTCTTCAGTAAGAAATTGTTATGATTTAATGGCGTGTTGCCGTAGTTGTGATATTTGATAAAAGATGAGTTATATTTAAAAATGACTGTGAATAAGTGCTTGGTCAACTATAATTTGTGTTCCATTCTTATCAGATATTTAGTCATTTAACAAAATTTATGCAAGTTCATTACCTCTGAATGAGTAAAAAATATATATAATTTTATATAATACCAAAATAGTTTGTTTTACAAATTTATATATTAAAATCATAAGAATAAGAATAGACACAATATATAAATAATATATAAAATAAAAAATAAATAGACATTGCAATAAAAATATAATATTAAGCTATTATACCATTATTGTATTATCATTTGATTATAACAAGTGTACTTTAGAATATCATTGGCACTACACACTTTTTTGTAACAAAATAGAAAAATAATATAAAAAAAGTGTTCAATAAGGCATATTAATTTTACTTAAATGTTCTCATTCACATATGAGCACAAATACAAAGAGACTACATGTTTTTAATAATAATATTATTGCTATTATTTAAATAAAATCTATTATTACCAATTCATTTTACAAAATGTAATCGATTTGCAATATTTAAAACTCAATACAAAAAACAATACTTTCTGTTTAAGTCAAACTTAAAAGGATAGTGAAAAATGATTTATTTTAAGGGAAGTTCATTTCAATTTAGGGCCAAAATAAAAGAATACTTTTTAAAATTAAATGCACACTTCTGATTTAAATCGACTTAACAGTAAAATCGTATTAAATGGATATATTGTAAGCGAAAAGTACTGTACATATATAAAGCACCTTCAAGTCAAATATATTCTGTGTGCAAACACGAATTTCATTATTGTAAATGTGTAATTAAAATAATAGTATTAAATTACTGGAAGTTTAATAACAATTAAGTTTATTATATGCGACTCAATATAAAATTTTTGTTAAAAGAGAATACATCATATATCCTAATTAAAAAAATATAACTATTTTAAATCAATTTTAAAATAATTTTTTGTCAACTTTTAAGTACAGTAGTCACGAAAATTTAACAAAAAAAAAATTAATATTTTAATTCCATTTTTTTTTCTAATACTCAATTCCTTTCATTTCTTTAGTACAGATTTCTATGAGCAAAACCTGATCTTGCCTCCTTTTCTTTAAAATATATCAAGTTTACAATAATTTAATTTTAAAATTAATTTATTGCTTATATTAATGTTATTACGAGTTATTAATTAATAAAAAAATATGTTAGTTCTACAAAAATGTTCTTTATCAATTATATTGACAATTTTAATTTACAAATGTGTAATCAATTTAAATACAGTTTTAAAATTATTAGGAATATAAGTAATAAATTAAATTTTGCATTATTAACTTTTATTAACTTAGACTTAGCTTAAAATCATATAACAGTTTAGTAACTAGTTTCTATGGTTTAAAAAATTCTTAAACACAAATACGACATAATAAATAACAAAAAATGCATAAAATATTGCCAAAAAACAAAATTATATTAGTAATACAATGTTGGAAAACTTAAATTTAACTTATATATTAATAATGGTTTTTAAATGTTTACAATCAAACTTTGTAGCTGTGTAAGAGATGTTCCGAAATGTGAGGTTTCAGGTAAATTGCGAATTTGCAGCAGCCAATGCTGACATTCAATGCACTTTCGCTGACGCTCTTCCCGAGAGACATCTACACCCAAATTATTTGCTGCCCATGGATCAATATTATCCTGTATTATTGGCAAGAAATTGGAAAGTATCACTCTTAAAGTATCACAAGCTCTAGTATAATGACTAAAAGAAAACAAAAACCATCAATATATTATTAAAATATAAAAGTATAGAATTTTAATTTTGATTATATTTAGTTTTTTAATATGAAAAAAAACCAAAAATTTATATAAAATATACAAAAACAAAGTTTTATGGATATAGTTAAGAGCAGAGTTCCTATTTGCGTACCCATGAGCAACTCTTTTCGGCTCATTTTTGAATGGAATAAAACAATTTGTTTACAATGCGAAAAACAATATATTATTGTTTCATTATTTTGTTTTAATATAAATAATAATAAGCCAAGTTATTTTCAAATTATATATTTTCACATAGCAAGTAATGTGTATAAAAATAAATAAATCAAATAAACTAATACATCGCGTTTTATTGAACAGTTGAGCTTGTGAGCTCTCGGCTCGTGAAACGTCATGAGCAGCAACTCAATATGAGCTAATTGAAGGCTCCCGATGGTGAACAGCTCATCAATATGACTCAATTTTTGGCTCACGCTCATACGCCAATTTTGGGCTCACGTAAAAATTGGCTCTTGCTCATGACCCTAAGCTGCTCATGAGTGAGCAAATACGAACCATGGTTAAGTGAGTTTGTTTTCGCTTCGAAATTTTGCAAGTAAGTCGACAAAAATACGATTGTATACGAAAAAACAAAAGCAATTTTGACGAAAAATCAAAATATTTTGATTTCCATCCAACTTTTTGTTAACACTTCAAATATTGCTATTATACATTAGATTGAGCATTTCAGCAGATAAATTGTACAACTAAATCTGATGTGTAATACGCGCTTTAGATGTTCGAAAAACTTTTTCTATTATAATTAATCGAATGTTAATGTTCTTATTTAGTAACTTACAATTTATGTTGACTTTTCAAAAGTTCAAAAATTTCTGGTAAAATTAATAAACATAAATCCAAATTCCATGATGACCTATGGTATTAAAAAATATTTATTATTATCAAATCATAATGGACATTAGGATCACAAACTTACGTTTTTTCAAGTATTGCTCCTAAAAGATCTACAAACACAGTCCGTCCATTCATTTGGATTGCTTGTCGAAGTGCCCCAATCACATCATGAGATCTGGTAGTAAAACAAATAAACAAATCAAAAATTAGAATATAATAATATATAATATTAGAATATATTATAATATAATAACAATATTTATAGATGTAAAGAATTTCATAATAAATTTTTATAATTAATTAAAAAAAAATACTACTACAGAACACACTGCTGAAAAAGTATAAACTTCGTAATTGTAGAAATATGTGGAGCTCTAATGACAAAAACATAAAAGAAATTACAATCACAAATACATGAGTTAGGACATAACTAGATGTGGCGAGAATACGCTAGAAAAATTATTTTTTTAAAGGGTGACTCTACTGAAACTAACATGAGTAAAAAAGTGGAATCTACACCTGTTGACAAACCTAATAATATTGTCTGTTGTCTCATTTCCGGTCTTCGCAGGACATGAACAGATAAGATAGGTCGACTTTTCACTCTATATCTATTTGTGTCTTTAAAATTTGGGAGTTACCAAGAGAATGTCCAGATAAGAAATCAGTGATTAATCTTTAAAATTTGATAGTTAACAAGAAAATGTTCAGTTAAGAAATCAGTAATTAATCTTAGGTTAGATCTATTTAGACGGAAAAAGTTATCTTCTTTTTTTTTATTTTAAAGGTTTAGAATAGATTATTTGTATTATAACTACAAAGGAATCTGAACGATTCATTTTTATTTCTAATCAGATCAGTCATTATCTGACCAGACCAGAACCACTATAGCCGTAATTTTTTCTTTCAGAGTAGCAAAAAAATATTCGCAACTTATGAAAGAAAACATGTGAAACAACACATATTTTCGCAAAAATGTTTATATCTATAGTTTTAGTGTAGCCAAATTCAAAAATCATTCTATTGTAAATGTTCACTGGAAATATGTTGCAAAATTCCAGTCATTCACTAATAAATTTAAATATATAAATAAATAAATTAATTTAAATGCATATGTTAAAAATGCTAACCATTTCTCTTCTATTATTCATTTTATTTTCTTTTATTTAAATTAATTCATTTTTAATATTTACAAATATTTATATTTTCGGTATTTCTTTATACGAATAAACACAAAAATATAGTTCCTCTTCTTCACAAGCGGCTTATACTGAATGACGAAATGACGAAAGCGAAGACCTCCAAGACACAAAACAAGGATAGATTAATTTACTCTGTCGAGTTTAATAAGACTATACTTATTTACATAATATAAGGTTCAACACACTACAAACATTTTAACATTTTAACAAATTAATATATTGTTATCGCTTTTTGAAAAGTATAAAAATATATTGTATGAAGTTAGTATAAATTATTTCATTATAATATGATTAGACTCACCTGGTCGAGTTTCTTATTAATTGTAAGGTCGCATGCCGATTACTTAATTCTTGATAAACCTGTTCATGTGAGGTTGATAACATATGTATTTCGGAGCTATCATCAATTCCATTACGATTATTTAAACTTTTCTGATTAACTCCAGACTGAGTTAAAAGCGAAGGATCTGGACGATAACTTACAGGAATCTGGAAAAAACATTATAAAATATTTTTTGACAAAATTTTTACATAGATAGACTGTGTCAAACAAAAAATATTCATTTCAACAACATTTAGAAACTATAATACAAACATTTGTTGTGTTGTTGGTATCCGATGTATAACTGGAAATTCTCTGAAAGCAAAGAATATTTTTTAACTTTTATATTCAATTGCTTGTTAGTCATTGTGTTAAAACTTTAAGCTTGAATTCGTAAATAATAGAGTGCGGAGAAAAATTCGATAAAACTGCGTGTTTCTAACTCTTAATTCGGAATTACTAATAGCAGTGCAAGCTTTCTAATTATAATTTGCTAAGTAAATAAACTAATTGAGGAATTAATGATATTTAACTTAAAAATGTATGCGTTGTGCTAATAATACATGTAAATTACTTCAACATGATATTACTGGAATGTCTTTTTATACATATAAATTCAAATATTGCAGTACATTAATTGATAGTTATGTTAATCAGATTAAAACTATTAAGCATTTAAGTTACGTTATTAAGGTTAATTTAAATACTTTTTCTACATGATGTAATGAAAACTATTTGAAGTATAACTATTTGAAGTATTAGATTTATATGTCTGAAAACATTTTCTATATAAAATGTAATATATTTCTGCAATATATTAAATAATCATTTCTTTCTTAACAAAAAAAAAAAGAAACTTTACTTATTTACGAATATTACTATTAACATAATTATTTAATTAAGGGCTTATTCCTAGAAAATTAGTTGCATTAATATCAATAATTATACTAATATATTTAATATATAATAATATATAATAATAATATATTTTTAAATATAATATAATTTTTTTTCAAATTTCATATACCCAAAAATAAAACGGAATATTATTATATACACCAATAATAACTATGAAAATATAAAATATAATATATATGTGGTATTTTGTTATTGTATAAAATAAATTCAGGATGTAGTTCCTTAATCTAAAATATTATAAAACTTATATTGAGAAAGGATTTATTTTCAATTTTTTTTCAATTTTTCGTATATAAATAGTTTCCAAGCAATTTACGTGTTTATTAGTATTCGATGGTCACCTTATTATTAACCAGCTTATTTTCTTAAACATATAAAAACGATTATAACGAAGACTTTACTTTAAGATTTATTTCTAAATACCACTAATGATAGGTATTTCTAAATAGATACTCTAAATGGCTTTAGGCATAGCCGTAGACAGATTTTTCTATTTTTCTATTCAAAATAAATTTCTTACTACAGAACATAAAAAATTAAATTAATATCAAAAAACTATATAATATATAAAAAATATAAATTATATAAAAAAAAATTAAGAGACACATGTATATAAAAATATAAAATAGTGTAACATATAATGTTGCCATTAAATAAAAATTAAAACCTTTAAGAAAATTTGTTAAATTTTCGTCACTTTTTGTATTTAAATAATAAAAGCTAAATATTAACAATTATATATTATGGGAAAAATGTGGAAAAATAACGAAATTAATAGTGGCAACAATTATTAAAACATATTTTAAATTCATCTAACGTACTTTTTTGTTAATGAAATATGAAATAAGGCTCTTTCGGTGACAAAAATCTAAGTTAAAAATTAAATACATATAAAAATAGTTTAACGCATTCAATACAAATATACGGGAAATTTATGTACGTGCACAATGTAAACATAAGGCCATGCTCCAGATATTTTGGAAGTGAACTTACATGTGATTGCTTGTGTGCCGCTGCAGATTCTGGTGAACGTAAATCGAAAGATGTTCGTGATCTAGTTGGTGGTTTTGTTAAAATTTGAACAGTTATATTTTTATTTCGTGCATTTTCTTTATTTATTTGCGATTGTGCATCAGTGTTGCGTCTGCCCTTGGCAACCATATGTGAGGATGCCGACTTTTTAATTAATAAATTGTCGTCCAATTTATGTAAATCTGTAGTACTTACTGAAGACACTTGAGAAAATTTATTCCGATTATGAAATGATGATGTAGCAGATTTTGATCCAGAAATGGCATTTTGTGTATTTCGTTTTTGTATATGTGAGATCTGTTTAGTTTTAGTAGTTTTTGATGTTTGTTGCGATGATACATTTGTTGAACTGACTACATTCTGCTGCTGATGCACGTTTTGATTAACGGGAAAATCTTCAGCCATTTCATTATGATCGTAATTAGAAATAATAGGTGTATTACTATCATTTAAATTATATTCTACACCATTCCCAAACGTTTCAAATATCCGATCAACTGGATACATTCCATGTTCTCCAGGCACTTTCAATGAGCTAGGACCATCGAAATGTAAGCTATTATAACCATTGCTTCCAATCATGTTATAATCAGTGCTGGATGGTATAGAAGGAAAATTGTATGGCATAGGAACACTTTTCGAAGGTGCAAAATTTGTAACTATATTATAAGCGTTATTTAAATTTGTTTTGACACTCAAAGTGCCATTGCCATTGCCATTGCCGTTGCCATAACCATTTAAGGGATGCGTTGAAGATGAAGGTATTGGAGGAGGCATTGTTATAACTAAATTTGTATCGTCAACCAACTCAAGACTTAAATTTGGGGACGATTGTTCATCAAGACTAGGACTTTTATTATCCTCATTTTCTTCCAATACTCGGGACGGTTTTGGACCACCTATCGATAAGCGTAGTTTCTGATTACCACGAGAAAAGCTTCTGCGCACACTGGAATTAGAGTTAAATGTACTCGGTATATTGGAGGGATTATAGAATGGAAATACTCTATCAATACTTAAAGCATTAATAGAAACTGTATCGCTTTCGTAGGTACCACATATCTGAAAGTAACATATTATATATTAATATTATCAAAATTTCGCAAATCAATTTAGCATGTTTTCAAAAACTTACCAATTTACGCTTAACTACTTTAATATCTCCAATCTCAGTCCAAGTAGATTTAATATAGTCAAATTCTCGATCAGGTTCCCAACCAATCACAGATATTCCGGCAGCTGTGCCAACAAAAAGACACTCGCCATTTTCACTTCACAAAATAAAACAATGTAATTATAATCGTATAAATTATTTAATCGTATGAAAAATATCTTACCTAAATGTAATACATTTTACTGGATTACCATAAAATTGACTTGAGGCGTTTGTACTTAATATGCGTTCGTTATTTTCTAAATCGTAAATGTTAACTGTACCATCAACACGACCCACTGCTAAAAGGAACTCTGATGGATGGAATTGTATACAAGTTATACCAGCAGCTGGTGGTTGCTCCGTAAAATCTTTGATTTGTTTACTTTTGCGAATATCCCATATAATAACAGATCCTTCCGTCCCAGCGGACGCTATCCACAACCCATCTGGAGAGAATTTTACTGAGTTAACATACGCAATATGGCCTCTATATATCTTAATGCATTTATTTTGATTTCTCACATCCCAAAGTCTGAAATTATATTGCAAAAAAATTCATTTTACTTTTATATCTTGTAAATTTCTAGAATCTTATGTGTTAGTTTTTAATTATAGTCAGTGAAATTCTTATATATATGTTATATATTTAAATATTTCTCTTTTGTGAAAGAAGTATCTCGTTATTTTCGAGTAATAATAAATACGATATGACTAATTTATTTCCTATTGTATTAACAACCTCAAAAAACTTGTAAGTAATATTTTTTAAATTGTAATACGAATATAAAATAATTCACATTATTCTCAATCCATTATTTTTTTATTTTTTTCAGAACTACGTTTCTAGATGATATTCTGTTTCCTTTCAAGTAGATCAGCGCTTTCCAGATCAGATAAGATAGCTGGCCAATTCAAATCACTGAATAGGTTAGTGGACCGCAGAAATATTAGTTGACACTACTTGACACAAATAAGCAAACCTTCGAACTACTTCAAATTACAGTACCATATGAAGCCACGTTAGAAATGATTTTATATATATTTTTTTCACCTCTGCGATGAACGAAGAAACTACAGCGGTAATTTATTAAAAAAAATTTCGAAAATGTGTTTAAAACATAGAAATTGAAATGTTTGTTATATAGAAATAGACATATATTTCTATGTTTTTGGTTTGCACTATGCAAACACTTTTGAATTGGTTTCTTGTTGTCTTTTGGACTGAGTGACTGCTAAACGGAATGGTAAAGCTATTAAGTCGAAAGCATTTCTATGTTTTCGGTTAAGTGCTCTAAAAATATATGTTACGAACAGAATTTGCAACTGTAGGTGTCGGTCCTGTTGTAGCTGCAGTTGAAAATAGTCAAATTTTCTACAAGTTTGACATTTCATATTTTACGTTAACGTCATACGAGCAACGCGTAAGAATAAATTTGAATGATATACACATTTTACCGAAATATATATTATATAAATAAATATATTTTATAAATAAATCAAAATAAAAATAAAAAGCATTGAATGTGGTAAAAAATATAAGCAAGTTTTTTAAAGAAACCATCTTTCTGTTTTATATACTATATTTCTATTTTCGTTTCTTACGCAAATATAAATTTATAAATAAAATTTAATTAAAAAAATCTAAATATTTAATAAATTCTATATTAATTATATCATTTTGAATTAACATATAATGTTTAATAGCCGTTTAATGTTTAATAGCCTAGCCCAGTAATTAATCTTTCTTCATACATTGGATGCACCCACTATTTCCCCCTTTGAATAGTTTTTATAACAAAGGGATAATACATTTGTCAACTTGGCTATTACTCAAGTGTTTATTATTTTTGCTTATATTATTATATTTATTTTAAAATTAATTTTTTCATTTTACCAAGGACCATAATAAATTTTGTAAACAAATAGCGCAATGATATTCACGGTCTCTTAGCCCTGCGTTATTATGTTCGTAATATTATCAGTAACTCAATCAGTAGCTGCAGTGCAATGAATTTTTTATCGCCAAAAACGAACTAGAATTTTTCCACAAAATCAAGAATTGTTTGCAAATAAATAATTGAGAATTTATGTAACTCTCACTGAACATATAGCCTCAAGGTTGCCTAAGGACTACACTAGTAACCGAATTTAAAATGATTCATTCGCTATTTTATAGTAATATTTAGGTTTTCTAAATGTATATGTAAAGCAATCATAGCAGAAATAATCTCATACGTCACGATTTTTGGAAAATCAAGATTTGATTTGGCGTAATCCGGTTATTTCAAAAATAGACAAATTATACGATGTGAAAATAAGCGAAAATAGTTCTAGCATTTAGCGAATATTTGCTACTAGTTAACACCTACTAGTTACCATAAAAAAAACTCAACAAAAGTAGTACACAGCTGCAAAAGAAAAATTCATTTAATAATTGCAATTGTTCAAGTTTTATATTAGGGGTATTCAGGCAACTGATTAGTTGCTTAGTAGTTGATTACAACAAAAATTTGCATACAAAAAAGAAACTAAGCAGAGAACTACTACTATTTCGGAGATTCTCAGATTAGTGAAAATTTGATTAATAGTGATGTCAGTACCAAGTGTTGGCGCTATGAGCATAGGGTGTCTGAAAAAGAAAATGCAAAAATAATAACATAAGTTAAAAAATAAAATTCAATAAAACTATAATTTGTAATTTATTCTACTTCTTGATATATGACACGTTTGCAATTTTAGTTATATGTTATGATAAATTCAAATGATATTAAAATTTACGAATATTTGAGTATTTCACTGTTAACATATGTTTTGCTGTTGCTGTTGATACGAGTGCTGCCAAGGCATTTGCACACAACAAACTAATCAGAGTACGCATTTTGGTCCGTTCAAGCAACTGATTAACATCGAAATGCTAAATTTTTTTTATATGAATTTTTTGAATCAAATAAGCAACTAATCAGTTGCCTGAATACTCCTATTAAGTTTTTTACGAACAAACACAAAATGTTACTAGTTTTTTCGATAATTTCACACCTATTTTAATTGAGCAACCCTGTTTTACATAAAGTATGAAATACACGAATTGGAGAAATGGAATAATAAAAATAGTAGCTGCTGTCAAACAGTGTCAGGAAAAAAAACGGCGAGCACAATAGCCATAAATAAAGAATTGACATTCGCTAGTCGGTTCGGAATATTTTCATTTTATAAAAACTAGTAAATAGTTAATATAAAAAAATTTAATAGTGTCATTAACTAGCTTTAACTCATTACAGGTAAATAAACAAAACGATAATCATTAATATATCAGGGCGTTGTTTTTTTTTAATGGAAAAATTCAATATTTTGTTTATGAGAAAAAAAAAATGCAAAACAACAAGCAAACGTTGAACGGAGCAAAGTTCATTTCAGTGAAAAGAGCAAAATTCCAATGTACTCTATTTTTTGCCAAAGAGATTAATAACTAATGCTATTTCATTACTGTAGTAACAACAGTAACTACAATGATGAATTCGTACAAATCTATATAAATAGAATGTAAAAAAATCAAATTTACATGCAATCAAAGAATATATAAATCATGAAGTTTTGATTGTTAAACACAAAACACACATTTGCATAGTTAAGTTGGGAACTCAGGTACCACATACGTACGTATGTTCCATTTTTATTATTTTACCTTTAACCCTTGGCATACCACTTCAAGCTATTCTGAGCGTAGATATCAGAAAGAATATTTAAAAATCATTCAATGCAATTCACACCAGAAACACATACACTAAACTCTCAACACACATACATAAATATATTTAGTAAGCTTTCTTTCTGATTAGATTAGCGTTTAAAATTATATCATTTTAAGTACTTTCAGTTTATTTCGTCGTCTAACTTGAGCTATAATTCAGTTTGCAAAAATCTGCTTTGACTATCGGTTGCTCTAGGCAAGTGTATATCAGGAATGGCCGAATCAAATTTACGTTACGATGGACGTGTCGCCGTAGTCACTGGTGCCGGTGCTGGTCTTGGTCGTGAATATGCTTTACTCTTTGGTTCACGAGGCGCCAAAGTTGTGGTAAACGATCTTGGAGGTACTTTTCATGGTGAAGGCGCTTCCCAACGCGCTGCTGACGTCGTTGTAAATGAGATTAAAGCACTTGGAGGTACTGCAGTAGCTGATTATAATTCGGTTGTTGATGGTGCAAAGGTCATTGAGACCGCAATAAAGAACTTTGGTCGCGTAGATATTTTAGTTAACAACGCTGGTATCTTACGCGATCGCAGCATTATAAAAACTTCAGACCAAGACTGGGATTTTGTGCACGATGTACACTTGAAAGGTAGTTTTAAATGCACTCAGGCGGCCTTTCCATATATGAAGAAACAGAATTATGGCAGAATTATTATGACCTCATCAAATTCTGGCATTTATGGCAATTTCGGTCAGGCAAATTATTCAGCCGCAAAAATGGGTTTAGTTGGTTTAGCCAATACAGTGGCCATAGAAGGTGCTAAGAATAACATTTTCTGCAATGTTATTATTCCAACAGCAGCAAGTCGTATGACTGAAGGCATTCTGCCGGACATATTGTTCAACGAATTAAAACCACAGTTGATTGCACCCGTCGTTGCATATTTGTGCCATGAAAATTGCGAAGAAAATGGTAAAGTATTAAAACATTCATGGAAAGCTAATTCTAAGTGTGTTTTTATTTCTTAGGTTCATATATTGAGAGCGCTGCTGGTTTTGCAACTAAAGTACAAACAGTACGTGGAAAAGGTGCTGTGCTTCGTACATCAATTGATCAAAAAGTGATTACTCCAGAATACGTACAAAGCAAATGGACAAAGGTCGTTGATATGTCCGAAGCACAACATCTGGAATCCATAGCAGCAGCATCCGGTACATTAGTTGAATTGTTAGAGAAACTGAAGGAAGGTAAAATTTCAGACGCTGAAGACACATTTAAATTCGGTGCTAAGGATTTGATACTTTATGCTTTGGGTATTGGCGCCACAGTGAAGGATAGCAACGACTTAAAATTCCTATATGAAAATGATACTGACTTCTCAGCCATTCCCTCATTTTTTGTTTTGCCCGGTTTAATGTTGAGCATGACATCAAATTTGATCTCTACTGCATTGCCATCAGGAAGTGCTGATCTTACCAATATTTTACATGGAGAACAATATTTAGAAATCTGTGATGATATACCTACCAATGGTACACTAACAACCACGGGCAAAGTATTTGATGTTATGGATAAGGGTTCTGGTGCAGTTGTAGTAACAAATGCTGAATCTTATGACGAAAGTGGTCGTTTGATAGTGAAGAATCAAAGTTCAATTTTTGTTGTTGGTGCTGGCAAATTTGGTGGTAAAAAAAATCCAATTAATGGTGTGGTACCAATTGCCAACACTCCAAGTCGTGCACCAGATGCCTCAATTCAATACAAAACAACTGAAGACCAAGCTGCTTTATATCGTCTGTCAGGAGATTTAAACCCGTTACACATTGATCCAAGTTTTGCCGCAATTGCTGGTTTTAAGACACCCATTTTACATGGACTGTGCTCACTGGGCTTTTCCGTACGCGCTGTTTTAGCGAAATTCACTGATAATAACTCAGCGCTCTTTAAAGCTGTTAAAGTACGTTTTGCTGCACCCGTTCTACCTGGTCAAACATTAAAGGTTGATATGTGGAAAGAAGGCAAAAGAGTACATTTCCGCACTTCAATAGTTGAAACAGGAAAGGAAGTCATAACCGGAGCTTACGTTGACTTAAAGGATACCAGTGCAAAATTATAAATAAAACTTTAAAAATTGCTTTTTAAAGTATATAACATGATATATTGTTAAATAATATTGGGGTAATATGGGTGATATCTTAAAGAAAACTTTTGTATGTTTCAATAATTATTATTGATTATGATTTTTAAAGTATTCAGAATAAAATAATAAACCAAATTGTCTTTCTTTGATTTATAAAAATGTACGAAAAAAAAAGAATTTAATCAATTAGAATTTTATATTTAATTTATTGTTATTCTTACGATATACATATAAAAAATGTATGCCAAACTTTTAACTACAATTGAAGTAGTTTAAAATCTACATAAATTAAGAAACGCCCAACTAAATTGAGTTCATATCAATAAGGAATTAAGCTTATTCGCTTCGTTTCTCTTCGCATAGTATCAGTTCTCAACTCAACTCAAATTAAATTAAATTTAAAATGCCAACTAACAGCATCAAAAAAGAGAACAAAATAATAAGAGAAACCAGACCTGTGAACCACATAAATTTCGATTCTTTGAACTGCTTAAAAACCTGTTTATCTAGCTTCCTAGTAGCACCCCAGGGTAAAATTTGTAAAGCCACAATCGTTTAATGCGTAACTCTGTTTAAGTGCACTAAAAACTAGCAGGTTTCGATTAATAACGGGCTTAGTTCAGAACAGGTTTAAAACCCAGGTGTAAACATGTCCATAGTCACTTATTTTAATTGCAAACAGAATTTCAATTGACTATTTTAAACTATTTTCTGACACGCCACTGCTGGAATTAAATACTTTTAATTATACTAACAAGCTAAGATAAGCTTTTATCAACAAGTACATTTGTTTTTGTTAAAACGAATACTAATGATAGCATCGCAAAAAACTATGGACTTTGCAAACACACAGTATCTTTAAAAATTTTTATATTTATTCTAGATTGCACTTTTAAGAGAACGAGTACACACGTTAGTAGTTTTAAAATGTCAGGCGGTGAATTGCGTTTTGACGGTCGTGTCGCAGTTATTACCGGTGCAGGAGCAGGACTGGGTCGGGAATATGCTTTATTACTTGCATCGCGCGGTGCTAAAGTTGTCGTCAATGACTTAGGTGGGGGTGTAAAAGGAGAAGGCTCTTCACAGCGATCAGCAGACATCGTAGTCGCTGAAATTAAAGCATTAGGTGGCGTGAGCGTACCAGATTACAACTCTGTAATTGACGGCTCAAAAATCATTGAGACTGCAATTAATAATTTTGGTCGTGTGGACATTTTAATAAATAATGCAGGTATATTACGCGATCGCAGCATTGTCAAAATGACTGAAGAAGATTGGAAACTAGTACAAGATGTTCACTTAAAAGGAAGTTTTAAATGTACTCAAGCTGCTTTTCCATATATGAGGAAACAGAACTACGGACGCATAATTATGACATCCTCAACGTCTGGTATTTTTGGTAATTTTGGCCAAACAAATTACGCAGCTGCCAAAATGGGCCTTGTAGGCTTAGCCAACACAGTAGCTATAGAGGGACAAAAATATAATATTTTATGCAACGTTATAATACCAACAGCAGCGAGCCGGATGACTGAAGGTATTTTGCCTGATTTACTTTTTAAGGAATTAAAACCACAATTGATTGCACCGGTAGTCGTTTTTATGTGTCACGAAACTTATACTGAAAATGGTAAGTCAAACAAAATAATTATTCCACGCATTATAACAAGAAAAAATTTTAGGATCCTACATACAAAGTGCAGCCGGTTGGGCTACTAAATGGCATATGGTGACTGGAAAAGGTACAATTTTACGATCTTCAATAGAACAACAAAATATAACTCCAGAACATGTAAAAATGGAATGGGCTAAAGTCGTTGATATGTCTGAAGCAAAACATTTAAATCATACGCAATCTACTGGTAAATTGGTTAATGTCTTGGAAAAATTACAAAATAATAATATTGATGTTCAGGAGGATACTTTCAAGTTTGGTGCTAAGGATTTAATATTATATGCTTTGGGCATAGGCGCTAGTGTGAAGAACAGCAACGATTTAAAGTTTCTGTATGAAAATCATTACGAATTTGCACCTATTCCAACATTTTTTATTTCGCCATGTCTTATTGCTGTTACGAAATTAAATATAGCGGAAAAATTATCGATGATAAGTAAAACTCACTATAAAATGCGTTTACACGGTGAGCAATATTTAGAAATTTGTGACAATTTACCCACATCTGGAACTTTAACCACTACATGTAAAATAATCGATGTCATGGATAAGTCTTCTGGCGCTGTTGTAGTACTTGATTTCGAGACGTTTGATGAAAATTCGCGTTTATTGGTTAAAAACCAAATGTCATCGTTTATTCTTGGTGCTGGCAATTTTGGTGGTAAAAGACATGCAGGGACAGGTGTAACTATGACTGCTAATCCACCTAATCGGTTACCTGATTCTTCAATGCAATATAAAATTTCAGATGATCAAGCTGCTGTTTATCGTCTTTCAGGAGATCTAAACCCATTGCATATAGATCCAAAATTTGCTGCAGATAACGGATTCAAACAGCCTATCTTGCATGGGTTGAGCACTTTAGGTTTTTCTGTACGTGCAGTTTTAGCGAAATATGCTAACAACAATCCAACTTTCTTTAAAGCTGTAAAGGTTAGATTTTCTGCACCAGTCATTCCCGGTCAAACACTTAAAGTTGATATGTGGAAGGAAGGAAGAAGAATTCATTTCCATACTTCTGTTCTTGAAACTGGAGCCAACGTTATTACCGGTGCATACGTCGATTTAAAGAATATTGAAGCGAAAATGTAAATGAAGATACAGTTTTATATAGACATTATTCTTGTTAGAAACTATTGAGAGAAAGTGGTAAATCGCGAACATAATGACTCTATCATTTATATATATAATATAATATATAATATTTTTTATATTAGCATATAAAATTCATGTCACTCTAATATATGTTTCAAAGAATAAATTAATACTTTTTAGTAATTCGATTATTTTAATATATTGAACCTGCTTTTATTAAGATGTCCTGATCACCATAAAATAGAACTAAAACTTTCAATTAAAACAATATATTCTGAAGACCCAATTATTATACATTAAATATATATTAAAGCGGTTTTAATTTTGGTATGGTACATATCAATAGTGCTGAGGTACCATATCCTGAAATAACAATGCTGATCGAGCAAAACTAAAGATAATTACTCAATTTAAATAAATACAACATGAAGAGCATATAAGATCCAACTAAATTATTTAGTTTTCAAAAAACTTATAATTAATTAAAATTTAACCCAATGTTAAAATATCAAGGACTAGACAATATTGAATTAATAACATCTGATGCGCGTCTTGTAGTTATTGTGAACCATAATTTGTGTAATGAATATAAAAATTTCATATACTGATTGCCGATAGAAACATGCAACTTTAAAACCCGTCATCAGGATAACAAAGAAATATTGACATACAGCGTTATATCGCGAGACGTATTAAACTATAAACATGACGTTTATTGGACTGAGTATTGCTATTGCTTAAAATTCTATACGTAATTATGCTTTATAATTCATCTTATCAAATCTATAATATAACATGTTTTAATAGTTCGTTATATTAAAGAAAAAAAATCTTAGAGCTACTTTTAATTATATTGTATTTCAATTTTCCGATATTTGTTAAAATTTCATTTGGATTCTTTCCGGAGCCTATCATTAGCAGAAGTCGATTTTTAGGACTACAATACTAAAACTGGTTTTATAAACAAAAAAAAATCATACAATTGTCTAAGTTATAGCGACAAGACAAAGGCTTATTATTTTTTGGCTTTATCTTCTTCTAAAATGTGATAATTTTATCGTTCAAATAAGAAATGTTACTAAAAAGAATACAGAAGTTCAACAAATTTAACTTAGAATAGCACTTTTGCTGCTCTTCTAGGTTTACTGACACTGGCCACAACTCATTGCTAACAAGTTTTTGTTGACCTGATAATGAAGCCTAAACAGCAATAAAAAACAAACTAACAATGAACGCAATAATGACATGAGTAACGGAAACTAATTGTGGTATGATCATGTCAGAGAGTTTGAACTCAAAAAAAATATTAGCTGAATTAATGTCAGCAAAACCGACTTTGAGATACTATTTTATGTACGATTTTGTATGAACAAAGTCCACTACGAATACTACGTTTCAAGCCTTTCAACATTTAACATTTTTGACTTTAGTGACATTGTTTCAAAGGAAGGTCAGTACATTTAGGATTATATTTTTAGAATTAAATACAAATATTTATTAAAATTTTACGAACTTTTTTTTCTAAGATAAAGAAATATTTATTATAAACAAATTTTTTTAATTAAATCAAAATTATATATGTTATAACGAAGATACCTAAGCCGACGAAGTTCAACTGTACTTCTCATGTCGTTATCTGTATCTGTAATCAAAGATTGGGTGGCAAGATTCCTTCTTCTGGTTAGTTTAAACATTCCCGCCTATCATTTTCCTCACTATTATCTTAAATTCCTTCCCTTTCCCAATACCGTATTATTGTGCAAGTTCAATCAATTTTTTATAAATTTTTTATTCACATCAACGTAAGCTACAAAATTTCTTTCATTTCATTTCTTCACTTTTTTAAGACGTATTTCTTAAAAAAGACAAAATTTGCACAGGGTCAAATTCGACGTGCAGTTGAGATTACCGATTGATGTGATTGCTAACAGATGACCTGAATATAAATACCTCAGAGTTTATTTCTAACTTCCTATACGAGCTGTATTGCTCGTGTAATATACGAGCCATGACAGTGTAAATAACTGTCAAAACAGATATAAAAAATAGGACGATTGGACAATTTGATTCGATTAAAAGTTTAAATCAAGAATCATGCCACCAAAAACTAGCGAAACACCATAGATAACGAAATTACCATAATCTTGCTCACAAAAGGTAGTATTGGTTTTTCCATAGCCAACTCCAGAATAAAGCAAAATGAAAGGAAAGCAAACAGATATATTCTATTTCATCAAGAAAAGCCACTGAACAACAGCAATTGTATACTAAACAATAGCTGAAGCTGCTGAAATCCGCTTTCTCTCTTTAGAACTTTAACTCAAAAAATACATTATCAGAAAAAGACAGAATATAATAATTTTGTTCTATTTTTTTGAAATTTTTTCAAATAAATTGAATGCTAAAATGAAGTTACGCAATGGTAAAATAATATGTCATTATATATAAAATTTCTCGACTTAAATATATTTTAATTGCAATTTTCTTTAAAAATATTTACATATACATATGTTCTTCATATAAAAGGAATATTTCTGAAGAAAAATGGTTGTCCAATAACTGTTATAGTTAGCAATCAGCGGGAACGCAATTAAATTACTTACATGGACTAGTTTAAAGTAATCCAAAATTCATTTTTAAATTTATGCTAGCCTTGGATTAGTCCACATCCTACAGGATTATAACTCAACAAAGACGCAAATACAGAAAAAAGAACAAATTCTATTAGAACCCGTATGATACCCAACAACATCGGTACAAACAGTTAAGATGAATACAAAAAAATAATCTTAAATCTTCTGTAGAATATTTATAATATTCTCCAACAATCAATATACATATATTCGATCAGGTTATATTATGTGAACCTAGCTGGCCATAAGTCAGATATATTAATATCAAATTGATACATTCTATTAAAAATGAGCAATTAATATTATAAATTACTTTTTTTAGTTTTTTAATTAAAATTTTCTGCTTTTAATTATTTACTTTGTAATTATGGCTTAGAGGCTAACACAACAGATACACGAATATATCTGTTACGCATTTAAAAAAAAACTCTATATGAAGTTAAAACAATTATTTATATAGATAAGTTCTTATCAAATTAAACTTTTTTCGCTTAGATAAAGAGAATGGAATTACTAAGTAATTAACTTTAATTAAAGATATTAATCACATTATTAAATACAATATTACTGTTTCTTGTTTTTATATATTATATTTTTATATTGCATATATTACACATATATATATATATATTATTAAACTCAACATATTTCATAAACTAATAAGACGTACTCGTATTATAAGGTATGAAAAGTAAAAGCTAAATTTAACAATTGTTAATTTTTCGGCAATTTGTTGTTGTAAAGCGACGTCTTAAAGAAAACAAAAATAGTTAAACAAAAATAATAAAATTTAAAATAAAATTATCAAAGCCTTAAAGAAACAATAATGAGAAATTGAAATTTTTGGATAGCAGAGAAATTAAAAATTTTAACGCATTTAGAAAATTCAAAACAGCATAAAATATAAAATATCAGCACAACCTTGCCGAGTGGAACGACTTTTATGCAAAGTTCGCAGTTTATGGCATGTGGCTTGGTGGTGTATAGATAAGCAGGCAGGCAGGCAGGCAGGCTGGCAGAGGTAGATTTTGTATTTGAAACCAAGTGAACAACAAGAAATCTGTGAACAAGACACCAGTCAGTCAGCTGCAAACAGATGTACAAGTTCTCCATTTCAGACTGGTTTAGCGAATATCTACGAGAACGACTGAGAATGCGTGGGTTCCAAAGCACCATTCAAGACTCCAAAAAAAACAGAAACAAAAAACAAGATAAACAATCTGAAAATTGAAATTCATTCATATAAAATGAATTTTGATAATCGCTAAAAATTATTGGAATTTGCTTTATTTAAGCTTGGCTTACTCATTAGCCGAGAGATAAAGGTCGTTTGGAAAATTATTACTGCATTTTTATGTTTGACTTTTTTCGCTTGTAACTTTGCTACCAAATAAGCTCAGACAAGTTAATTCACCCTCCTCTCATTTGTGTAATTAAGAAAACAAATTTTAGATATTCGTTAAATGCGAATTTTCAATATATCAATATTTCTAACTAATAATTGAAGGTTAACTAAACGCGGAATCATAAAGATCTATAAAAAGTTGCTCTCAAGTAATTGATTTCACAATAATTTATTATATATACAGTGACGTACATAATTATTAGCGATTTTTAATTAACAAATAATTTAATCATATTGATAGAATGCTTGTATTTAATTATATTATCTATTATATTAAATTTCTTAAAATTAAAAAACCAAAAATAGTTGTAAATTTTGCAGAACAAAATTATTGACACACTTATGGTAGGGGTTCTAATGAAAATCATTTAATATCATTATTATTTTCCAGGCAACTTTTTCTTAGAAAAGAGTTGTTATCTCTACATTATAAATGGAGAGGTGGTCCAGTTTGTAAAAACGTCATCGTGCATTTAATATTATAAACTTAAACTATTTGGAACAAAATAAACAATAAACAAAAATACACGACTTAATCTCAGCGGAAAATAATTCTCTATATATATTTATACCAATGTTAATTTTATTCCGAAATTAGGGAAATTAGGGTTAGAAACCGCTATACCAATCCGAGCATTGTGCAGCGTTTCAAAGGGGTCACATCATTACAAATTGCAATGCTCATAGTGCCGCCTACAGCTTAAAGTGACAGTGAATGCAGCAAAATAATAAAAAATTTGAAGATCAACCCAAAAATATCCTCAACCCAGATCACAGCTCAGGTAAAGCAAAAATTTGGCAATGGTATTCATCCCATAATAGTCAGAAAATCCTTGCATGAAGCTAATTGGGCTGTCATGTTGATAGGTGATCACCGTTAACTTATAAGGTCAACCAACAGAAGCATTGAACCTATGCAAAAGATCTGTTAAGCAAACCAATCAACTTTTGCAACAATGTAATATTTTCAAAATAATTAGTATTTGAATATCTTTCGATCTGATGTTAGCCGAACAATTAAAAAAGATCAAACACCGAATGGATAAAAAAAATCCTTGATATATGTGTGATATATGGTGGTGCAGGATTGCGTGTATGGACCTGCATGTCCGCTGCAGGTTGCGACAAATTTTTATTATACTCCTTAACAGCATTATGGACAAAAAATATTATCAAGACACTCTTAGGAAAGTGCCGAAAACTTGAGTTTACCAGTCACATTCAGCTTCCTACATGACAATGACCCGAAGGATAGGGCTTGTAATATGCGCATATCACACATCGTACATCATGTAAATCACACATTGCCGCATCCGCCCCAATCAGCAGATCTCAATCACCATTGAATATTTGTGAGAAGAATTAGAAGACATTAAAAGAAGCGCGCTATTACAACAAAGGTAGAGCTATAGTAACGGTGGTACTGCTAGAAAAGTGGCAAAATATTGGGCAAGAAATCACACAAAAATTGATTTATTTGACGCTAAGGCGACTGCTATTAGAAGTTGTTAATTAATTTAATTAGAAATTATACATTCTATCTATAATTTAAAATTTTTGTTAATTAAAAGTCACTGTATTAACGGAGTAAATATTGTTAAAGTACAACATTGCTGTGCCAGTAATTAAGTTAGACACTGTATGTATCTATTGCGTTATAAACATTTAAAATATTATAAAATACCAAAACGCATTTAAAAACATCTAATTTATAAATGAATTCATGTGTTAACAAAGTAAAAGGTAATACTTATCCATCAATAAATAAAGTAAACAATAATAACTTATAATATTACAAGACTACAAAATTCGATGGTCACTATTTCATAGTATCCTATTCATTCAGGATTGCTGTATGAATCATTAAAATAAAAGTAATATTTATGCACTAAGAAAACTTGATTGAATGTAACTCAGAATCAACTTCGCTTGATAGTAAATATGAAGCCCTTAATAGATTCTATTTCCTCTTCATCTTCGCAATTCCTGCATAGTCCACTTGTTGGAATTTGCCACCATTGGAGCATAGGCACAATGGCATATGGAGTATTAACGGGACATAAATACTCCAGTAAGTACACGAACTGCAGATTTGCTGAAGTCGAAAAGGCTTAGCGACCCCACAGTATTTGCGGTTAGCCTATAAATTGTTGGTCACCATATTGATAATTTCCTCTATTATCCGAAACAGTTCACATATCGGTGTTTGTATTGAAAGATCGGTCTCTCTTGTATGCAGTTCAGAACCTCTTCTGGCCATCTCATCTGCTAGTTCATTTCCTTCAATATTGTTATGTTCAGAAACCCAGCAAAAAGAGCGACCTTGTGAGAGACAACAATAACTTCTAAAAGTCTAGAAAATCAGATACGGTTCATTTTAACCGCTCTAACTATATTGAAGTACACACAACAAGGCAGTAATTGTTAATAAGTAAAAGACAATATAAAAAAAGTGAAGTCAGAAGTAAATGATATATATTTAATTGAAAACCTTATGTTACAGTGCACATGTGACATTACATTAACGCTTGCTGCACACATGACCTTACATTAACCCCTGACATGGTAGTTTCCATAACATGTTTTTACGTTAACTGTCTTAATGATATTTAATTTAGCAGATATAATAAAAAAGAATCACAATCACGTTACTTCGAGCTTGATAAACAATTGAGAAATAAAGCCCACGTCAAAAAAAAATCGCAATTTACAAATCTTTTATCATTCCTATCTTGCTGCATAATGAAGAAGTGTAAACAATATCTAACAGTGATGAGAGGAATGCTCATGCTTTCTCATCACTATAAGCATATCATCACTATATAAGCTATACCACGCATCAACATGATTAAATGCAAACATAGTTTCGTCATATTGTACGAATGGTTACTATAGAAAATTGTTTGGTGTGGTACCCGTTGGTGAAAAATGCAGTAGGAAGCGTTACCATCATTGGTGGGAGAATCCAGTGACCGACGATATGAAAAGAATCGTTACTGACCAACTGACAATAGCAAGCCATTGATCTACTTGAGTAAACCCAGTCAACAATAATACAAATCAGTAATATTCAACTAAATAAATAGGTTAATCCAAGTCCAACTTCTCTTGCCACCAATGGATTACAATATATTAATACACCATGTTTATATTAACGATATAACGATTAATGAATTGGTACAGAGGAGAAGGCACATTGGAAGCACGACTTTATTCTATAATTTTATGTAAATTTAATTGGTAATATACATTGTTAAAGAACTAACAATAATAATAATAATAATAATAATGATAGGTATTTATGATTCTTGACACATTTTCAGCGCGTTTGTTGTGCATCCACACGGATAGTTTATTTAACTATCTACTCCAAAACTGCAACAACTGTTAAAAATAATCCAGTAGAATGAAACTGGTATTGTTTATTAAAACAATAAACAATCTAAATGATTCTCAGATTTTAATGTTAAGGTAAATGTTACTTTCATACATTCAAATATATGAAATAAATATATTTTAGTTAAAGAATTTCAAGCATTTTTAATAAACGTAAACATTGTTTTCTAGTGTATAAAATTGACTAATCTAAAAATCTTGGCGTTAAGTGCGAAAACCAATCTCTGTAATTTTGCTTTGAATATCAATGGAAGTGCTTTCGATAAATCCAATCAACACCCACTACAGATGAAACAAAAGCTGAAACGTAGCTACAAAGCCAAATAAAGCAGAATTAATAAATGCAGCCCAACGGCACGAAACTATGTAATTGACAATGAGGCGGTTTGCATACGTCAGAAATCACTTGAGCGTTACGTTGAACAGCAGAATCTTTACTTTTTCTCGAATAGTTGAATACCTCGAATCTCGAATCTCGAATATGTGTATTCTTCACTTCACTTCATGGAGCGTTTGCCATAAACGATTTTCAAATAAAAAACACAAGTCAAAATATTTGAGTCTTTGTTACTCAAATTAAATGTTGACAAATTTTCTTTTATGTATTTTTTGTATTTTTTGTATTTATCATGAAAAGAAAAAGCAACGAAAAGAAAAAGAATTTTGAACTGAGGCAGCTAAATCTAAATATTTGATGTATCTTATTTTGACCTTTTAGCTGATACATTTTGCAAATCTGATGTTGAAGATTCGTACATTTTCGCTGTAGCAAAATGCTGCTTTAATTGTGCCACAATAAAGTCAAGAATATCTTTTCAAAATTATAAATGTCGCAACAGATGGTTATGCTATGTTTTCCACAAGCGAATTACACGTTGTTGCAATCAACCTACTTTGTAGATTTCACATACATTTAATTATTTGACTAACGACAGTACGAAAGACGACTGATATGAGTTCATTAACCGATTTTGTGTTTGTAGAGGTCTTAGAAGAGATTAACAAATAAAAGTGGATTTCGAATACAGCAAAGTTTTAAAAAACTCGCTCCATGGAATAAAATTGACATTCTTATGTGGGAGTTCTGAGACTTGCTATTTGCAAGGACTTTCATTGCAGATAAAGTGTGAGTACAGAATTTAGAAAGAATTGATATCTTCAAATTTTTCTATCTAATGTAAATCAGTTATTAATCAGATTTTAATGAATAAATGAGCACGCCTGTATATTGTTTGCATGACCTAATTATTACATTTGTCATGAAAACGTTGAACATTAAAATATACCCCTACATAACGATATACACACCGTGAATTTATGTTACTAATGTTTATACACATGCTAATAAACTGCGCAATTTTTGGTAGTTATATATAAAATAAATTGCAACACTTTACAAACACGAAATATAAAAACAAATACAGGCATATTATTAAAAGATTCCAATTTTTCAAAAAGATATTCTTCTACATTCTAAATTTTCATGTATAAATGTACAAACGCAGGTGTGATTAAGAATATATACACCATAAGAAGAATCCGATGTTTGCTTTATCGCAATATGAAGGAAAACACTACTAAATTATATTTTATTCCATTACATATCCTCCGTTTGGATATGGATATGGAGTGTGAAAAGCGATTTTCTGTTATTCTAGTTAAATTAAAAGTATAAGAAGAAATTCATGAAAGTATAAGAAGAAATAGCATACTCTGATTATGTTTTTTCTTTTATGAAACTAAAAACAAATCCGTAAATATTTCACGAGTGTAGAACGAGTGTAGAAATTCATTTGTTATTTCAATAAGAAATAAATTCAATAAATTTACTTAAAATAGATTTAATTTTGTGAGATTATTTAAAACAAGACAATTTAGACAATATGAAAGACAATATAGTGTTATGATTACTAGATATACGTCTACCGATTGTCCTTCATATAGAAAATTTTTCAAACTTTTACCATTTTATCTGATACAAAAACTAAAGTACTAATACATATTCTGAGTATTAGAACTTCCATATGCAATTATAAAATTCAATCTAAATAAAAAATAAATAATTGGCAATACTACGTTAGATGCGCCAAATATTTTAACAAATCATTGGTGCAAGAAATGAAAAATATTCGTATAAGAAGATGGGTCCATTCTCAATATAACTCTGAATATAAATTATTGTATTTATTGTATTTATTCTTAATAACTTCCTAGTTAATATGGCCCACCTATAATAAAATTAGATACTCAGAACTCATCAAAAGATACCATGTGAACACTGCAAGGCTTACTCCAGCTCTTTCTGGTCATTGGTGTATAGGAACTCACTCAGAGAAACTGCGCATTCCTCACAATCCTCACTACTCACTACAGAAGTTGTGGAAACTCGAATCCATAGCACATTTTCTCTGTGAATGCCCGGCTTTGGCGTCCAAAAGAAAAAGGTTTTTAGGAAGATACTACTATTTCATCTGTGAAGACGAAAGTAAAAAGTCACTAACGTGGAATTTAACTAAGAAAAGTCTGTCACTGCAATCAACCAACCAAGCCTAAACAATTCATATATTGATATACGAAAAAGAGTCATAAAAATATGTAAAGAAATTTTGACAATACGATTTTCCACAGAAATTATTTAAGATTTTTCAAAATAAATTAATTGAAACTACCATATTTTTCAATCCCATTAAAATGCAGAGAGGTATTAGACATCAATTTAAGATTATTTGAAGCACCGTTATCGAGACATTAAGCATTTTTGATACAGAAGGTTCTTTTGTGAATAGATCTTTGATTGACTAGTCGCACCCACATTTTTTCCACTTACTATAGTTGTAATAAACATCCTGTATATATCCAAAATACAGTATCTACAATATGCATAATTACCTGACAGTAGTGTCATTACTCCCGGAGACTACATATTCTCCTGATGGATTGAAGTCCAATGTGCGTACACTTTTCATGTGCCCATTAAGCGTAGAGCATATGGTCTGTGCGTTCAGGTCCCATCGACGAATGATACCAATATCATCGGCTGAATAAACGAAATCATCATTATAAGCAAACCGCACGCAATCTATAGGACGGTTGTGACTAGTGAGAGACTGAAATATACGAAATTTTAATATACAAAATTTGTCTTCACAATAAAACAAATTAAAAAATACATTATTGTTATTTACTTTATAAATAATGAATGATAAGCTTACCATAAAACATTCATCCTGTCCTATGGCCCATAAATTAATAGTGCGATCCTGGCCACCAGTAACCAAGACGCGTCCGGTTTCACCAAGACCGAGACATGTCACATTCGCATTATGGGCTTTTATCTCATCTACAGTGTTTTCACGTTTCACGTTTTTATGTTTTGTTTTGTGTTTTGTAGCGTTGTTGGTTTTAGGGCATTCATATAGAATTAATGATAAGTAAAGTAATATAATAACAGATATTAGTAATGATTCATACTAAAAACAATAAGAAACGCTTTAAGTAAGACAAATATGTGATATCCGTAAAAATATTTTCAATTCGAAATACGACACTAGAAAAATGAAAAAAAAGAAATATTTTCGTGCAACACCAACGCCTTCGAGTTTTGTAAGCTTTTGTGTGCAGAGGAATTTCATTAATTAAAATAAATTCTAATTAGGCTACGCAAAAACTTCAAAATTTTCTTATTCAAACGTAGCTGCGGCATAGGGGAAGTGGCCACATTTAGTCACATTTAGCTACATTTAGTTTTCAGTAGCAGACGTGCTAAAGTATTATTTTGTACGACTAAAAGAAGGGGAAGTGAAAAGTTAACTCGAGCAACAACAAAACAAATGAATTTGCATAACCTTGTGCATAATTTGCTTAACTTTTAACACTTAAATTTGTTTAATTTTATTAAATATTATTTGTATATGTATTTCATGGCAGCATTTTTCCGTGCTTTCGTAATTTTTGCGTAAGCGGCTTTTCACAATTTCCTTTTTAAATATTTAACGCCGACAATACTCACATATTTTGGCCGCTAAGTTCCGCGCTAATGCCATCACTTGCCACTTTAAACGGTTTTTATTTTATTTATTCTATTCAACGACTCGACCGTATTGCCCACAAATGAAACCAAGAACTTTATTATTAAATCCACTGCTTTGATTTATTTAACTGAATTTCGATCACCGACGTCGTCGCTCCACCGTCACTTTTTCTTCACCTTGCCTTTCAGCTAAGAACTTAATTTTTAGTTGCATTCGACCGTTTTTCACTTTTCCGTAGGCAATTCTTCTTCTATTCTCGTTGCGTTTAAATTAGGCGTTTTACATATAAATAACGTGCACAAATATTTAGCTAACATAAAAATAAAACAGAATCACTTTTTTGTTTTGCACAAAATAAAACAACAAAAAACAAAAATCCTTTCTTTTCCGTGGACAGCTTTTTCTGAAATGACAATAAAGACAAAAAACTACAAATTGTCTTTGACATTCTCTTTTGCGAATTCGTACGCACTGGAAAATGACAGTTTCACCAATAACAGGGTGCTTAATCGAGTCAAAATATTATTCCAATTGCAAACAAAAATACTTACAGTTTAAAGCCAATCGAATTTTACTCTTGTATTATACTGAGTGCCATATATGTTTTTAATATGTGAGTGAGACAATAATTCTTTATCAATTAATTTCATGTAATTATTCCGAAATTGTTAATGCATTTGGAAAACTCATGCCAAAAATATTTATTAATATTTATTAATCGTTTAGATCCATAGTGTAATGTCTAATTCAAGTCAGGTCTTGGCCACAAAGAATGTTGTGGATCATGCTTTAATTAAACGAAGTTGTTCAGGAGGTAAAATTTCGCCTAAATGAATAATTGAATTGTGGGCATAATCATTCCATTCAAATGCAACATATAAGAATAACCCTTATACATCTTCACGTCAAAGAAATTCTACAAGTTAATAATCTTAGTTTAGATTTCTCGCACCGAATCTTAATAAAATTGTTAAATATATGTTTGTAAGCACCTTATAATGAAATCAATTTTTATTCTGCTGCTGAAAAATACTGCTAATTCATGTCTATCTAGTTAATCAGCAATTTCATTTCCCTCTATTTCTCAGTGCCCTAAAACCCATAGCTATGATTCTGCACTGGTTACTCACTGACCTCAGTTAAGTTTTGTTCAGTTCGGGGTTACAATGTGTTGATTTTATTGAAATCAGTCGACCTGCCTTCATAATATTTGAGTATTAAAATGGACGTCATTTTCTAAGATTTTCTGTTTGAAACAATTTTCTATATATTTTTATTTTTATATTTTCTTTTAAAATTTAATATTCTTAAATATTGAAACTTTATCCAATTAGCAAAGTAATTTATTTAAGCTCTATGCATACAATGTGGTTAATAAAACTCTACATCAAAGCTAGAAATCCATAAAAATTTATTTGTACATGTAATATCAGCTCCATTAACACTATGTGAATAAGTAAACTTAATTGATACACCAATAATGGAAATTAAACACATTTATTTAAACATATTTAATTTTTAGTCAGTACATATTGAGATAAAGTAAAAGGAAACTCAATTAATATATTTAATATTAACAATTTCTGTTAATGGCGTTACTTGTGCACACATATTTTAAATACTTATTCAAGAACTCATCTCTCCATTAAAACTGTTTGGACTTTATTGAAGGTTCCATGTGACAATAAGCCAAAGTGCATCCCTTGAATTACCGCTAATACGTGTATTAATTTAACAGAAGATAATCAACAAAACTTTTCATAAATTAATAATTTTGTATATTGAAAATTGTAGTTAAAATTATCATTTTATATATTTACAAAACTTTCAGACAAAAATATTATTTTTTCAATACAATCCCTTCATTTTTCATTCATTCCAAAATCAAAGTGCTCTTAATTCAGTTCTCTTAGGAATGTTCCTATTTAGTAATGTTCTAAGAACCCACAGCTGCAGTGATCATACATAACTGTCAATATACTTAAAACATGAATTGTTTCTCAGTCGAAGGAAGAAAGTTTCTCAGTCTTCATAGGCTTGAAGGAAGCAAGTTACTGGAATTATTTTTACAGCATTTGTTGAGAACAATGTTTGCCAAGTTTTAGTGTTTTGTAGTCGATATAAAGTTATAAAAGTTATATATTTGTAATAATGAATTAATATTCAAAATAATTCAAATTGTGGAAAAGAATTATATAACAATTATTCCTTAAAATATTAAAAATTGTAAAGATTATTAATTAAAACATAATTAATAATAAACCCCATCTACACTGAATTGACTTTAACAAGATTTAAAATAGAGTTTTACTTTTTCATTATTATTCAAAATAATTAATTAATGTGAACGTTATGAACAGTAATTATGTAGTATTTATCTTAAAATTTTTTTTTAAATATTAATTAAAACTCATTAAAATTAAAAGAATTAATTCAAACTTCTGAATACTACTTAAAACTCTCCATACACATTGGATAGACTTTGGCAAGATTTTTGAATATACTCTCATTTTCTTATTAAACCATATGCATTTTTTCTAGCGGACGAAATTTGAAAACGGCAATATTTATATATAGTATTTATGTATTTTATTCGCTATATAGAAATAAATTCATTACATGCATACACCAATTTATTATGTATATAAACGCATCGATTTACGCATCGATATTATAAACCATTAGGCTTAATGACTGCAACAACTATATTATCCTATATCATATTATCATGAATCAAGAATATATTGTGATATTATTTTGATGTGACGTGCCATGAAATATTATATTTATAGCAAGTTTGGGACATGTGGCAACACGCAAAAGGTGACAATAAAAATTCTGTATTTGAAGCTGGCAGTGCCACGCTGACAAACAGTTTTCAATTTTTTTAGAATCATTGTCGGTGTTTTTGCTTGGGAAGTAGTCAGTTAAGCGTTTATAATAAAAATTGCAAAATGTCTCGTTACGATCGTGCTGTTACAATTTTTTCACCCGATGGACATTTACTTCAAGTGGAATATGCACAAGAAGCTGTACGCAAAGGTTCAACAGCAGTAAGTGCACTAACCTCAGATTACTTCAACAAATTGTTAGAAATAAATGTTCAATAAAATATTTTCTTTTAAGGTTGGTATTTGTGGAGCAAATTGTGTGGTTTTAGGTGTAGAAAAGAAATCTGTTGCAAAGCTTCAAGAAGAGCGAACAGTGCGAAAAATTTGCCCACTGGATGATCATGTTGTGATGGCATTTGCTGGTTTGACCGCTGATGCACGCGTTTTAATAAACCGTGCACAAGTAGAATGTCAAAGCCATAAGCTGAGCGTAGAAGATCCTGTTACATTGGAATATATTACACGGTAAGTGTTTAAGGAACTATAAGTACAATTAAAATTTTATTTACATGTGTAATTTAGATATATTGCGCAGCTAAAACAAAAGTATACACAAAGTAATGGACGTCGTCCTTTTGGCATTTCCTGCCTTATTGCCGGTTTTGATATAAATGGTTCTTCACACTTGTATCAAACTGAACCTTCAGGTATTTATTATGAATGGAAAGCAAATGCTACTGGTCGCTCAGCAAAAACAGTGCGCGAGTTCTTAGAAAAACAGTATAAAGAAGAGGAAGTTGCCAATGAAAAAGGCGCTGTTAAATTGGCCATTAAGGCGTTACTAGAAGTAGCACAAACTGGACAAAAGAATCTAGAAATTGCAGTAATGGAAAAAAATAAACCACTAAAAATGCTTGATACAAAAACAATAGAGGAATATGTTGCTGTTATTGAAAAGGAGAAGGAGGAGGAAGCTGAAAAGAAGAAGCAGAAGAAGTAATGATCTGATTCAGTGCTTTCAAAGCGGCAGTTCATTCTACATTTATAATGAATTATAATAATATAATGTTTTTTACAACATAGTTTCGGTTGAGCTTTGATTTTATTAAAGTGGAATAAAAATAAAGATTTAAACCCCTACAAATATATTTTATAGTCATTTACGCGACTGTAAAAATTAATCATTCTTTAATTCTTTATAAAAGAACTATTGAAAAAGTAAACACAATTATTTTTAAAATTTAAGTGCCTTTCGGCCCAAAAAATATCTGAAACTGAAAGAAGTGAAGTATTTATCGAACTAAAAAAATATGTGATTGATCAAAGTTAAGGGGTTTCTTGTTGGATTGTTTCTTGTTGGATTGTTTCTTGTTGGATTGTTTCTTGTTTTTGTCTGTAAAAAATAATTGTAAAAAACTATTATATCAAAAACTGAATTTTTGAAGTAATTTAAGCTTAGCGAATGGTAGAGTTCTCATGACTTATCAATGTTCTCGTGTTGACGAAAGAAATTTATAATATGGTAATTCAGATTTTATTTCATTGTACGCTGTATGAACTCTCGTATGTGTATCGAAATAAGCACAGGAATGCAGTATGCTTACTGTATAATTTATAAACTAAAATATGCAAGCAAACATGGAGATAATATTGGCTTGTATTTTGCCAAACAGTATAACATATTTTTTATTTAAAGATATAAAAACTATACGCTTAATATAAATTATTTTTGTCCAATCTGTCAATCTCTTGCAAACGTATTGCAAAAGTATTCTCCAATGACATAGTAAACAGATTTAATTTTTCAAAAATATTCTCAACACCATTTGAAATAGTATTTAAGTCACATTTTAAATATATACATACATATATACGTTATAATAAGCAAATGTCAAAGTACCAGCTTGTAATATCAAAAACGTAGAAATTAAAATAAAGTTGCAGCTGATAGCACTAAAAACGCGACAAAATACAAAGCATATCCTAAAAAATATCTGTAACAAAAGTCACCGATGAGACAAGCTTTTTAGTACAGAGGATAAACCCCAAAAAGCGTAACTTGTAATTAGTAAAAGTCTGGCCAGAAGGATATGTTAAACCGTAT
>NC_051846.1:136609104-136622251 GCF_002237135.1 Teleopsis dalmanni | reverse complement strand
CGACAAATGATTTTTAATCAGAATGAGAAAATTTTTAAAAAATTGTTAAAAGTTGGTGTAAGAAAAGTTAAAGTAATAAAAGATTTTGTTAAAAAGTCACAATTCGTAAATGTACTTAAAACCATTTAATATTATGAATTATATATTGTACATATAAATAAACATATTTTTGTATTGTTCATAAAACATATAGCTTAAGTTATTTTAATAGAACATATCAAGTTTATGCAAACATTTTATTAATCGCAACCTAAAAAGAGTCAAACCTTTATACTTTTTTATTAATATAACGAATAACGTATATAATTTGTATTGAATAACGTATAGGTATATTCAGAATGTATATTTTAAATAATTAGGACATTTGTATTAATCAATCTCTTGACTCATGCTATATTGATTATCGCATTAGACTTTAATTAAAATGTAGTATTTACTTTTGTATTAGGAACTACTTTAGTAACATATATTGATAAATAATTAGTTTGTTTTTATAAAAAGAGAATATGTGCAGTTTCTTGCAAATAAATACAGAAGAGTATATAAAATTTATTATATACAACTTTTTTTTATAAACACTCTTATGTAACTACTCCTGCACTTAGTAATAATTTATCATTATCTTACAAGAATGAGTTTTGAGAAGAATAATTATTGTCATTCATCAATCCTCAATTTTACATTTTTTGTAATTTAAACTTAAACAGAATTTGCAAATATAAATACATAAAGTAACCCATTAATTTATTAAAAAAAATTATTAATATTTTTATTCGATATTTTATATATATGATTGTAAGTTTTTTAAAACAATTTAATTCTATTTAATGATTTTAATATGATTTAACTATTAATTCTTTTAACAAAAAAATGTGAATAATTCTTCAAATTCATAAGGTAGGAAAGAAATTAATTAAGATAAAATTTATTTTTGTTATTAAATAAAATACGTATTTTATATATTGATTAAAACATTTTTGCAATATTTTTTAAACCTTTAATATTTTTTAAGTATCTAAGTAAATTAATATTTAATTATTTCTACAAAAAGGGTATTTGGGTATTTGCCTTTTACTTTTTAGTTTGATTGTCAATGGTAACTATCTTTAGTATCAGATTTTTGCATTATTATTTTCTCAACTCAGATACAGTTGTTGTAGAAGGTTCTACCGACACTTAAAATAAAATACCATATTTGTTACACTATATATTATATTGAACTATATATATATATATATATATATATATTGAGAAAAAAATGGTTAAAAACAGAAGATTCGTCGGAATATTTTTTCTAGTTGTTATGCTCTTATATGAATCTCATATTTCTAATTGACGTTATAATTATTTTCTGCATCATTTAGTGGTGATAAATTTGAAATTCTTTCTGGAATCCTATTTAGTGGAATTTTGTTCTAGTTTCGAAGATTGATCAAAGAATAACCATATAATTTGAGCATTGCTCCTAATAAATTAATTATATATATCATGTTGCACCATCTATTTGAAACTATATATCAGTAATCAGGATTTTGTATTGTTCTTCATTGACGGTAATAGGTCATCCCAATATTACGTAACGCAAAGATTTGTTGTATCAGAAATAAATATTGTTTATTATTATAATGCAGAAGTTAAGAAAAAATGAAAGGTCTGTTATTAAATGAACCATCTCCTTAACCTATCACACATTTTTTACAATTGCTGCTATGTCATTTTTATTTTCAAAACATTAAGTCCAATTAGACCACCAGATCAGAAACCACACTGAAATGTTTATGGATCTGAAGTTTAATGAAATAAACAGCATGTGGGTTTTCTTGTATATATCATCTTGCAGATAGCAAGTTTATCTTCCACAAATGACTAAAGCCAACTGTTTTTATCTATGGTGGATTGTTTTTTAATTTTAAATTTGCGAATTCTAGATTAAAATTGCATTTTTTCTACCCTTTATAAAAACAAGTTATATTACTTCAATAAATACGAATAATAAACTTTCAAGCGTATATATTCCATATGCTATTAGTTATTATTTTGTATATCCGGAGTATTCAGTTAAGATGTATTCAAATGGAACTTTGTGATTTGATCTCACACAATTTATTATTTCACGAAAAGGTGTCTGTATGAAAAAATTTTTACCTCTCAATCTAACTCAAAAAACTATTGGAGAATGAATTTTCCTAAAGTATAGTGTAATGTTGAATCTGCGATTTGTTAAGTTGTTTCGAATTAATTCTGGTTTAATTATTGGACCAGGTTATTTGATATGAACTATACCTATTTCTATGGTTTATAATCAAATTTTCAAAACTATAAGAACCTTACAACCGATTTAAGTATTTAAATTAGATATTCTATTTTAGCATTAACTGGACTATAACCAGTTTTGGTCGAAACTCCATATTGAGTTGTTATGGCTATTTAAGTAACGACCATACTCAGTTCGGTTACGTTGCACCAAGCGGGAGTATATTTTAACTTAAAACACGCTTATATTATTTGGGTTAAATTTGTAGTTATTTATATAGAATCTTTTGTGTAACTAATTTAAGTTCTACAGATTTATTTTTTTCTAACTGATTTTTAATTAGGTGGTGTACTTTTTGTATAATAAATAAAGACAAATGTTCATATACGATGAGATTGGCACTACTATGTTATAAGTCATTGGCGTAAAAATGCATTTCATCTGTTAAAAAGATTTTAAAAATATTTTCGGCAAATGTAGTCCATTCACCACCGGATGTTTGAATCGTTTGTATATCGAGAGTGAGTGATATGGAATATTTCTGGAATTTCTTTAAGCGTAGCTCTGTAGTGGGAAACTTCGCTCAATATTTACTTTTTGCATTTCCGTCTTTAATAAATCCGTCTAATTTATAAAAGCAATCAAAATAATGTAATAATAAATTTTGTTTTCATATACAAAATATATTATTTTTATTTTTATTTTATTTTTGTTTTTATCTTTATAAGATTTTTATTTTCGAATTTATTAGTTTCTTCTCATTAGGATTAGCAGGAAGAAATCTGCTCATTATTAGGCATCCAAGAATGCCGAGACAAAAATAAGTTTTGAGACTTTTGTTTAAGCTGTTCGAGCTCAGTTTAAAATCTGAATTTTATTAACAATTTTCCAATCTATTTATACAAAAATGTTTTACAATGATTTACAAATATTTTCCTGATAATTTTAATTGCGGCGGCACTAAAAAGGTTGACCCACGTCAATGCTTAGAAAATATTATGACACATTCAAGTGTGTCATATCGACAAGTGCAGAATAGTAGCACAGAAAAGAAAAGTGTCAAATAGCAATTGCATACTTGCTATGACCAAATATTCTATTTGCATTGCGGTGGTTCTTCCGTGTGCGATCGCATTACATTAGTTAATATAAAATAATTTGTGCATAAGCACTTTCAAAAATACATGACATAATTTATTATTTGTTTTTGTTTACATTTACATTGTTGCGTTATACACAACACCTCTACCCTTTTAAAAAAAAATTTTATTTATACAATAAAGAAAATTTTTTTTATGATAATTTGAATTTTGAAAACTTGACATTGACAATTTTTATTTCTTAAAAATAATTTTACAAATAAATGTAATAAAAATAATTTTTATTTTCTTATAGTATTTATATTGTTTGTAAATTTTTCTTTAATCTATTATTATGAACTATCTTTATTTTATCATTAATTTCTATAGTGGAATTTACACCATTTCTATCAACTATCTTATATGGACCATGATATGGATTCTCATGTTTCCTTCTATTTTCTACTCTTAAATAAACTAAATCTCCTACATTAAATAAATTTTCTGATGCATTAGCATCTTGTTTAATTTTTTGAGATAATTTTTCTTTTATTAATATCTCATTTACTGCTTTATGCGCATACTGTAGTTTTGTTTTTAACTCAGTAACGTAAGAATCATAATTATAAAATTTTCTACCTTCTATTATTTCGTTTGGAAGATTCGCGACTCTACCATATACTAATTCGAAAGGTGAATAATTTGTTACACAATGAGGTGTAATATTATATGAAAATGTGTAGTATGGGATCCAAGTATCCCAATCAAAATTGTTTGTAAACGATAACATATATTCGTTTAATACTCTATGGTTTCTTTCTATAGAACCTAATGTTTCGTGATGATAAGCAGTGGATTTTAAATGTTCTATACCTAATAATTTACATATATCATTTATTAATTCATTGAGGAATTCTGTACCTCTATCTGTTTTTATTTTCTTAACATTACCATATCTAAATATAAATTTTTCTACCATGACTTTTGCTATCTCTTGAGCTTCTTTTGTCTGTATAGGAAATGCGACTACATATTTAGTTAATTCGCATTGTATTGTGAGAATGTATCTGTACCCATTAGATATTCTTAGTGGACCTACAGTGTCCATCTGTATTACTTCAAACGGTGAAGTTGGAGTGTTAATTATGACAAATTTTTCTTTATGATGTCTTATTATTTTATTCTTATTACATGATGCACATTTTAAAATATAATCTTTTATCATTTTATTCATTCCTTTCCATACATATTTCTGTTTTAATTTAGCTATAGTTCTTCTTATTCCGGTGTGACCTCCGTGAATACTTGTATGGTAATTCTTTATTAATTCAATTTGTTCCGATTTATCCACGACATTCCTTGGTGGATTATATAATAATATATTTATAGGTGTTTGCTGACCTTTATTCTTTATTTCTTTTTGCATGCTATTAAATATTTTCATTAATCGTTTTTCATCTATGTATTCGAATACTATATCTTTAGTAGATAATGCTACTTTATTGAGATTATTTTTGTTCAATACTTTTGTGAGCGTATCCAAGACTGATTCTAAAATCAAGTTGGGCTTATTGCTACACTGTACTTTAACAATGTTTTTCTCAATTTTTATAATTGGCAAACTTTTCTTATTCTTTTCTTTATCGAGCTCAAATTTTAATATAGGTAATCTTCTAATATCAGAAATCGAAATACAATTCCACATGTAGAGTTGATCATTCTCTGTGTAATTTGTACCATGATTCTGCTTGATTACGTTTTCTTCATTATTCATTTTCATTTTACTTCTGGTCACAATATTAATATTTTTCGGAATCATTTCTTTAAGTGTATCCGAATCCATTCTGATTCTGGATAATGCATCAGTATTTGTATTCATTTTTCCTTGTTTAAAAATTATGTTAAAATCATAATCCATTATATATATTCTTTTTCTTGTTAATTTTGACGAAGGGTTCTTGTGTGATATTGGTAAAATGTATTCAGTTTCGTTTGTGTTTATTGAGAAAGTGTAAGTTTCGTAATCAATTTTTGAAAAATATTTATTGAAAAAGTCACGTCCTAGAATGCCATCAGTAGGAATTGGAAATTCGTCACCTACTACTTGAAATTTATGCTTTAAGCAATCGTTCACTATTTTAAAATTTAAATTTGTAGTACCTAATGTTGTAATTGGACTGTCAGTTATTCCAGTGAGTTTACATAATTGTTCGCCTGCAATGTCTTCGTCATTTGTACAATGTTTTTTACATATTGACACATCTGCGCCAGTATCTAACAAGAATTTTAATTTTTTATTTAAAGTCTGTAGTATAATATAATTGGGTATTGATTCTCCATTCTCATTTATTGTTGTTGTCCCCGCGTAGCCTATTCTGTAGTTTCTCTGTTGGTACCGGGGTTGTACTCGTTTCCCTGTTCCCTGTTCATGACACGTATCCTATTATTTCTTGTGTCTGTTCCTCTATTATTCTGTTGTCTGCCATTATTTGACCATTGGTGGTTATTAAATCGTTGGTAATTATTCGATCGCTGATAATTATTCGATCGTTGTTGTCCAAATTGTTGGTGATTGTTATTTTGGGGTTGACTAGTTCTAAATGAACTGGTTTGTTGATTATTTCCATTTCTTTGATTCCTGTTTTGGTTGCTTCTATAATTGTTTCTATTCTGGTTAGACCGTTGATTATTTTGCCATCTTGTGTTTTGATTATGTGAACGGTAGTGCATCATACTGTGTTGTTGTGGATTATCGATGCTTGATGCTAATTTAACTGCGTCAATTAATTTTGTTGGTTGAGCTGCAATTACCACGGATCTAAATGGTTCTGATAAGCCATTTTTAAAAGTGTTCAATCCAGTTTCATCATTTATGGATAATATAAGTGCTCTGTTCTGTTCTCCTCGTTCAGTTATCTGAATATCATTTAGAGTTGCTATCAGGGATTCTATTTTGGAAGCATATGAGTTTATGCTCATATTACCTTGGTATAATCTTGAAAGTTCACCTTGAATATGTGCTGTATTTTTCTTTGGTTTATATGCGTCATGTAATATTTGTTTCAACGCTATAAGTGTGGATGGGTTTACAACAGTTAAAATTCTGTTTTTAACTTTCTCAGTTATTCGGGTTGCTAGGACAAATTTAATCAAGGATTCTCTATCGACTCCTTCTTTAAGGGTGTCATGATAAAATTCTATCATGCCAAGAAAAGTAGATAGTGATTGTTGTTCACCACTGAATTGGGGTATTATTTTTGAAGCTGTCGAAATATCAAAACTAGCCATGTCTGCTTTTTGTTTGAGATATTTTTCAATATTATTTTTTAGATTACTAAATGCTTTTTTATAAGTTTCTAAATCAGATTCTTTTATTAGAGGTAAATATTTTAACCAGATATTTTCTAATTCTTCCTTTGTTTTCTCTATAAATTCCCTAGAATATAACCTATTGGGGTTTTTCTTAAGCTTTTCTAATATTTGTTTAGCTTCAGTGAATTCCATATATATTTTTATTTATAGTTCATAAAGTAAAAATTTTTGAAGTACATTCTCTTATGTTTATGACCTTCTAGTCTTATTAGTGAATAAAATATAATTAGATTTATTACCATTTTGGTTGAAATTGTTATATATGTTTTAGTGTACATTAAATAAAATTACTTATTATATATTTTTTTTTTTAAAGATTTTTAATTAATCGATTTACATAATTAATTAATTTAATGTGTTTTCTATCTAAATGTCTGCTTAATCTTCTACTTGTTTGGTAACTTTTACCACAAACAAAACAATTAAAGTTATTCATATTTATAAAAAAAAAATTTTTTTTTAAAAACATATATATATTTTTTTTTTTTTATTAAGCAAATTTAAACCATGTTATTGCTTAAAATAACATGTCTTTTGACATATTTTTTATAATGATTGTTTACTTTGGATAGTACTAAATACAACAATAAAATACATATAAAATACAAAATTGTTTTAGAATCAGCTAACTCGTTGCTGCTGTTATTACTGTTGTTATTGTTGTTGTTGTTGGTGTTGTTTATCACCTCTTCCTTGGTGGGTTGACTGCCCATTCCTTGTCTCTCTTATTTTTCTTTTTATTGACAGTTGGTCTTCTGACGATGTGGCAAGATTCAATTCTCTATATAGGACTGCTATTAGTTTTCTTTTATTGTATTGCTTTCCGCCCCTTTTTCTTTTAGGTTTTATTGGTGTCTTCGGTACTGGTGTTGCTTGTGGCTTCTGCTGCCTCGCTTTATACTGCTTGATTGTTAACGGCTTAGGTCCAGCTGTCTTGTCCACCGGTATGTATTTTGGAGCTTCTATTGGAAGACCATTTATACATTGAGGGATGTACTCTTCAACGTCATCAAATACATTCAGAAATTTTTCCCAAACTTGGGAAATATTTTTAGATTCCTCAAGTAAAGACATACAAAATTGACGTATGTTGTTTTGGGAGAAAATATAATATAATAATTTTTTGAGAGAATTTAGATCCTAGAACTTCCCTTTTTTTTGGCTTGACTTCGATTAGATTCGAGTGGTCAGGATCGCCATGTAATAATAAATTTTGTTTTCATATACAAAATATATTATTTTTATTTTTATTTTATCTTTATAAGATTTTTATTTTCGAATTTATTAGTTTCTTCTCATTAGGATTAGCAGGAAGAAATCTGCTCATTATTAGGCATCCAAGAATGCCGAGACAAAAATAAGTTTTGAGACTTTTGTTTAAGCTGTTCGAGCTCAGTTTAAAATCTGAATTTTATTAACAATTTTCCAATCTATTTATACAAAAATGTTTTACAATGATTTACAAATATTTTCCTGATAATTTTAATTGCGGCGGCACTAAAATGGTTGACCCACGACAATGCTTAGAAAATATTATGACACATTCAAGTGTGTCATATCGACAAGTGCAGAATAGTAGCACAGAAAAGAAAAGTGTCAAATAGCAATTGCATACTTGCTATGACCAAATATTCTACTTGCATTGCGGTGGTTCTTCCGTGTGCGATCGCATTACATTAGTTAATATAAAATAATTTGTGCATAAGCACTTTCAAAAATACATGACATAATTTATTATTTGTTTTTGTTTACATTTACATAGTTGCGCTATACACAACAATAAGTTTCTAAATGAAAGTAAAAGTTTACGCATAAATTTTCTAAAATCAGAAACAGTAGTTCATATATTTTGCAGTTATACTGGACTATGTGGGCTAATGTTTTCTTTGTGATTATTAAAAATTGATTTTATTGTTGTTGCTTCTTGAATCGTCATTTGTAAAATTTTTTTTAAACCTTAAAACTATTATTTCAACATTCATATCATTTGCATATAATATGAGTTAAAGTCTTGGATTATTATTTCTGATTCAAATCATAACAAATCGGAGAGTGAAGTTGAAATTAGAACACACGAAAGCGTTGAGGTAGACCTCACAATGGTCAACGCATAAATAATAGATTAATTCAAAAGTGTGGAAGAATCAACTATTGTTCCCAATTACCAAGTGTAAAAAGAAAATGTATTTATAATATAATTATTATAATGATAGTTCATATGGTCAAGTCAGTGTGATTCAGTATGACAGCAGAAGAGTGAATGGAAAGCAAAAAACGCTTTAAAAAGTGAAAATAATTTGTGAAGAATTATTCTTGTTAACTGAAGTAAGTATTCGTGAAATGGGAAGAAACGAAAGAGTTGCATAATAACAACAATAAAAATGCTTTCATATAAAATTGGCCATAAAAACACAATTAAAGCTGAAATATATTTTGACCATCTTCCATTCCAAAAGTACGCGTTCGCTTTGTTCATAGATTGAAGCTGGAAGCGTTATTAGTTCAAAACAGATTGTGCCTCGGCGAACAACCAAAATTCTTGCTTTCGCTTACTCATGAGCGCTATTAGAAGATTTCGGTCAAAAATGTATAACAATGAAACCAATGTATTCAACATGTTGATTTAATAATAAAAAAAAGTTGAAGATGAATTCATAATAAAGAAGAAATAAATAGACTCTTATGTGAAAATGTATTTGAAATTGTTACTATTTTTTATGATTATATCGCATTTCGACGTTTTAAAGTGTTTAACTCGAAGAAAAGGAGATATTTTAGTGAGAATATATTCGACTGGATTCACACCATTTGATGATGATATCTTGCCTTACGGTTTAATACATAGCATTCACGGTAAACAAGTGCGTTACACAAAACAAAGAGGTTGGAAGAAAGACCACAAAACTTTCAATTATAAACGGCCTACCTATGCTGGTAGATCTGAAACAGTCGCAACTGCACAAAGTCTAGGACACTATCCAGCGCAAACAGTTTTGAATGCTCCTCTCTGGGTATCGCATAAGACACAATTTAATAGACCACAAATGCACTTCGAACCACTGAAGTCGAATTCCAAGCAATTCAATTTATACGATGAGGATGGCGAAATTTTATTAGATTTGAAATATCATGACAATGCCTTCCCATTAACTAAAACTAACCAAAAGGAAAGCATGAGAATGCAAATCCATTCTAATCGAAGTCAAAGTACAAGGAATATTAAACATTTTTGGCTGCACCTTTAAATGCTATAAAACTATACGAAACTACCTAATTTGTTACTATTATGTATAATGTTATTAAAACATAAATACCAACAACAAAGTTAATATATGTAAATGATAACTTAATTAAATTAATTAAAATAAACTTTATTTAAGTTAAAAGTTGTTCAATATTAAGAGCAATTAATCAACTCAGTGATTTGTAAATTTATAAATTAATTAATAAAAAAATAAATTGTGTATAATTTATGTAACATTATTATTTATATACAAAAGGTTTTACTTAAATACTAAATCAATTGATCTAAAACTAAATAACAACTACGACTAGGTATCACAGTGGAAATATAATTTTTTACCAACCGCCTGATACAGGTGCTGGTGGCAAGTAGCCGGAATGTGGTATACTGCCACTTACACCAGTGTTATGGCTTTCATGATGTATTACTTTTATAGTTTTCACTTCATCATGTCCGTTGCCTCCACCGATAAAACCACCATGTCCATGTCCACCAAAGCTGTGACCTCCAGCGAAACCGCCACCAAGACCGTGTTCTTCATGAATAACTTTAATCGTGTTTATATCTTGGTGTCCACCATGTTCGAATCCACCACTAATGTGTCCAGCTCCAATATGTCCACCATTTTCTTGATGTAAAACAGCAACAGTTTCAATTTCTTGGCCAACAAGACCACCATGTCCACCACCAACAATTTCACCACCAGAAACTCCTCCATGTCCACCTTCCTGATGAATTACTTTTATAGTTTTAATATCTTGATTACCATGATTTATGCCTGCAGCGAAATCGCCATGGCCTGCAGAGAAATGAGCTCCTTCCGTGTGACCAACTCCGACATTACCAACTTCTTCATGAATAACTTTAACAGTTTTGACTTCATGATGTCCACCATGACCACCATGCCCACCATGACCACCATGATTACCAAAATGGTTGTGACCGACTTGACTGCCATGTCCACCTATAAAACCACCATGTGCACCTACGGAGACGCCACCATGACCGCCGTTCTGGTGTATTACTTTTATAGTTTTAACTTCTTGATGTCCACTCTGTCCAATTCCTGAAACAAAGCCACCATGATTACCAGAAATATGACGTCCTTCTACATGACCACCGCCAATATGACCACCTTCTTCGTGAATAACTTTTAAAGTTTTAACTTCATGATGGGCACCATGATTGCTATGGCCACCAACAAAACCAGTATATCCACCGCTATTATGTCCACCGTCTTGGTGTATTACTTTGATTGTTTTAACTTCTTTATGACCACCATGTCCACCATTACCACCATGACTACCATGACTTTCGGAAAATCCAACATTAGCGGCATTTACAAAACCACCGCCATGACCAGCTTCCTTATGTATTACCTTTATAGTTTTTACTTCTTGATGGCCTGCACTTATGTGACCGCCACCAATTGGACTTGCAATAGCATGACCACCGCCAATGTGGCCAACATCTTTATGAATTACTTTAATAGTTTTGACGTCATGATGTGCTGAGTGACCACCTCCGATATGACCACCTCCGATATGACCACCTTCAATATGTCCACCACTGATATGACCACCTCCGATGTGACCACCTCCGATATGACCACCTTCAATATGTCCACCACTGATATGACCACCTCCGATGTGACCAACATCTTGGTGAATTACTTTAACTGTTTTCACTTGTTGTGTTTGGTGACCACCTCCGATATGACCACCACCAACGTGATTGATTCCAATATGACCGCCGCCTCCACCAACATGACCAACATCTTGATGAATTACTTTGACAGTTTTCACTTCTTGATGGACGCCATGGCCACCATGTCCAATATGACTTCCGGAGTGTCCATTAACAAAACCACCACTGTGTCCACTTTCATGGTGTATAACTTTGACAGTTTGTACATCCTGATGACCGCCGATTGTTCCACTGTGTCCAGGTGCGTAGTTGTAACCCCTACCACCACCACCGCCACCACTTCCAATGTTACCGCCGCCAATAAATCCGGCCGAACAGGTGGCAGCCAAAATGGCTAAAATACATACAAAAACCTATGAAATGAAAGAGTTTAATATAAATAATAATCCACGTCAAATATATGGTTGAGGTTTTCGTACCTTCATGCTGGAAGTTTCTTGCTTAATTTTTAATAATAGGAACTTCGCTAAGCTGTAGGGCTGTAGCTCTCAAACTGATGACCACTGAATAAACTCACATTCTTTTTATACATCAATTAGGTTGTTTTAAAACAACATCAGTTGATTGTCGATTGCCCATAACATGGCTTGCACAATCCAACTTGATTTAATACAAAAATTTCTTCTCCATCAATTTTGCGCATTTGCATTAATTTCCATAATACGGTTATATTATCTCCGTCGTATCCCATCCGTTTGACACCTTCTCAATGATCCAAAAAGCAAAACTTCAACTTGCAACATCTGTTAATCTTAATAGGTGTGTATCTTTTGCTCGCAAATATTTATGCAAATCTACGCCGAAAGAAACAAATTTAAAAATTATGCTTTTGTTTTGCAGTTACAAATTTGGCAAAATTTTACATTTCGTCACCAATTAATTAAACTTTTTTAAAATATTTTATTTCTGCATTTGCAGATATTCGCACACGATTTAATGAGATTCAATGAATAAATTATAACATAATGTGTTTAAATAATAGTAGTGTATAAAATGAATATTTCATTTAATAATTTCAATGTTTGATTAAAATACTCGTAGGTTTGTGTTTACTTCTTCACATAAAATTATACTCCAACGGTTCATCTTTTTGTTCCTTATTATTAATTATTTGTAGTTCGGTGTAGAAGTACCTTTATATTTTATATATGTATATGTAATTATTTTTATTTTAAATTTATCTAAATTTAAATTTACTAAAATTCAAACCAAAAACAATGAAGAAAGTTAAGCGATTATTTAGTTTCAGTGCCCTTCAAATCAGATGGTTTTGTTGCAATTCAATTACTTATTACATTACATACGCGAGTATAGTTTTCAACAATATTTTTAAATTTATTTATTTAATGATAAGTGCACTCTAGTTTATTTCAAAGTTACTTTTTGAATATTATTCCATTATATAGTTAAGCGATTTCATCCATTTATTAACTTTATCTGCCTGGACTCACAAAGAAATTAATAATTGAGAGGAACTAACTTCTATAAAGT
>NC_051846.1:136584863-136609004 GCF_002237135.1 Teleopsis dalmanni | reverse complement strand
GGTTTGGTGAGGAATGAGGACAAAGCAAAGTATAGGTCAACAAATCGTAAAAATTTAGGTTATATAAATGGTTAGCTGACAAAAATACTTTCAAAGTTGTTAATGACTTTATCTACCTCACCTCAATTCATCAGAACTATGTGAGACGAATCGGTACCATTGTTTATAAACGTTGCTAAGGACTAGATAAACAATTGAGCTACAAAATTATTCTAAAAACTAACATTTAAAAGGTCACTTATCACTCTTATGCTTCCTTTTGGCGCAGAATGCTATCACGGAATGATGAATCAAGTATTAGACGATTCTCCATCATATGTTGACGACTTCTTTATACAAATGAACAATGAGCTGTACAATACCTATTACGACACTGAATTAATATAAATTCATTGAATTAATATTTAGCAGTTTCTTTGATTTTAGGATGCTTTGGAGATGAAAGACGAATAAAGTACCTGAAGTGGCAATTGGAGGAAGAAAACATGATCTTCATATCTTCTCAATAGCGCGATTAGGCAGTAGAAACGCGGAAACGGAATGTTATGGCCAATTATGAAAATTAGTATAAAATGGTATTATTTTAGTGATACAAATAGTGTAAATGACGCTATTATGATGTATTCCAACGATTTAGATTTTACCTTACTAATAGAAAAAAATAGGAAAATTAATAAGAGAATGTTAATTTACATTTATGAGACGATATTGTGGCGTAAAAATAAGCACCCAATGTGATGACAAATTCAGAATACGATGTATATAATTAATTCAATTATTTGTTTTTCTTGTTAAGAGATCTAGTATCTGTGTTTCAAAGAAATTAAAAGTCAGTAAATTGGCAAAATCCCTAACAACAGAACTCACAGAATTATTGTAAGATTAAACTATTAGTTAATTAAAATAATTTGATTAGTATGTATAAATGAAATATTTTTCTTGAATTACGAAATGTAGACTATTCCAAAATATGAAAAATAAAGCAATAAAGCCTTTGAACTGTGGAAGACTGTTTATAACTACACAGGCTCTTCTGGAGACGAACATCTCCACGCTTGAGTCAAAACAAAGGCTTATGTGAAAACAATGTCTTATGAATATAATTTGCAACATGTAGAGGATGAAGAACTGGATAAATAAAGGAAGAGTTAAGGACAGAACAGATCTCTTATTTGAAAAATGCAGAAATTGTAATATTTGTTTGGAAAAATTATGAATGAAGAAACCGGCATTGTAAGTAATAGAACAAATGAACTCAATCATTCTAGTATTAATTTAAAATATGGAATCAAGGTCTGTAAAGTAGAAATAACTGAAAGACGAGTATTATATGCTGATTTTGGTATATTTTAAAAGGGAATATTTTGTACTTAAAATTCTTATAAAAAAAACTCTATAAAGTGACCACAAATATTTAAACAAATATTTTCATTTTAAATTTGACTTAAACCCACAATACATATACTTTATAATAAAAAATGCATTTCACTGCATATATAAAGGTAAAAATATACGGATAAAAAAATGGTTATAAATAAATGAAAGGAAAATACAAACAAATTTAAAAAAATTTTTAAAGCCTGTAAATAAAGAAAAATATGTAAATTGTGAAATGCATTTATACATATTATATATATACTATGTAGATATATACGTATATATACAAAGCTGTACGTGTAGTTGTATCAACTGACATTGCAATGCCATGTTTAAATGTCGTACGGTAATATCTGTAATTTGCATTGTCCTTCCATCAGGATTTACGTTTTGTTAAAAGCCATTTGTCCTTCCAAGTGGTATGCCTGGTTACGTTTCCAACAAAGCGCGTACGAATTTTTCCGATTTTTTGTGCTTAAATTTTAAATGGCACCTTTGTTATTGCAGTTGGTAGTCATATTGTTATGTTAAAAAGAATAATGGAAGGGTTTTGGCCTTATCTTAGTGGCATATATTAACATAGGAATTGAAAACTAAAATGAGACTTGCACAGCAGTGCATAGAGAAAAATTGCTGCAACTCTGCTGGTCCGGCGTAATCGAATGATGAAAAAATCGTATAGCATAAAAGTAAGAACATCGCCTGCAGAGAAGCTGAGTTATGAAAAAGATTATAATAAAGTATAAAAACTGATAAAACAAATTTCATAAAATGTAAATTGTTAGAAATTTACAAAATTCTGTTTGTTTTTTATAAAAGTGCAAAAGACATGTGATATTATCCACATTATTTTCATGCTCAAAAACTTATAATTTAAGTAAACACTTTTAATGGAGATTATGGTTTTGATATATCACAATTAAGCTTTCATTTTTATATCTTCATGTATTTAATTATAAATGAACTGCTGTGTTAAACATAAACTTTTCTTAAGTATTAGAATGGATCGCAGCTTATCATTATGAACTTCGCCTATCAAGCAAAAATTTGCATTTCCTATATAAAAACATTTTACTCTGTTGGCAGTTGATTGCAGTCGAAGATGTAGAAAATGTTGTACAACATAAGGAACTGATGCCTGCAATATTAATGCAAATACTGAGAACAACATAATCACCGCAATAACAATTTGCAATAATATTGCATTGGTAATAGCAACAACAATAGCAGCAATGAAAACGGCGGAAAGTAATTGCGTTTATAGTTGCAGTCATGCTTAACACAATTTAGCACGTCAACAGAAGTTAAAGCATATTTACATTTACATCCTTTCAACTCAACTATAAGGTTCTATGTGTAATATCCTAATAACACAAGTGCATGCAAGACCCGACACTCGCAAACTGCAAGGAGTGTTAAACTATAGCACGAGAATGAAGTCAAGAGCTGAGGCTACACTGCTGCACTTTTATGAAATGGCAGGAATAAAAGGAAAATAAAACATTAAAGTGCACTAAAATGAGCCGGAAGTGCACCAGAATACAATGTTTTGTGCACTTGTTTTGTTATTTTGATGTTGTTGATGATGTGGTTGTTGCTGTTGCTGTTGGTGTTGGTGCAATAATGGTTGTTGTTTGTTGCTTCGACATGGCAGGCATTATTCTGCAGTCTTTGACTTTATTTAGTAACAATTTGAAAAAATGCACATTTCATTAATGTGCTGCTGCAGTGGCCATTAAACAATAAGAAATGGCGACCAACTATAAAGCAATTCAACGCGTTTATGAGGCGTTATAATGGCGTTACTGCATTACGCCTTGAAAGGTACTACGTGCTTTCATTTCATGCATTTTTGCTCAAGTTAAACTTCTAAAATTAGTGCCTTTAAAGCAAAATAGCACTTTGTTTTTATAGATTTTGTTTAAGTTTTTATTAAAAAATTTCTAAAAGTTCTTATACTCAATCGTTCATGCAAAAGTTCACCTTAAATGATTAAAGTTAGCAATTGACTTTTCATTTAAAAAAACATTTTTTTTTCTTAATTTCGTTTTTATCAATGGATTTTCTTTTAAACTTTATTGAAATTTTTTGTCGGTAATAAAAATTTATTGAAGTAAAATAAAGAAATCCGAAACTACGAACCTCTAGATCGAACACCGAAAAAAAAATCTGTTATAACTAAAGTTAATAAGCGTTATTGTAGACAAATCTCTTTCGAGGTTGTTAAATGGCACTTGGTCGTCGAAATTGACGAGTGACTCCAGGACGTAGACTTGGTCGTTCTTGAAATAATTCTCACCATTCACAAACTACCCCTTCTCCCTTATTATCTTACTCCTCTCTCTATTAATCATCCACTCTGTTACCATCTTCATCCATCTCTATTACCTACGTAACATATTCGTTTTGTAAAACTTTTTATGTCATCTACGATTAGGTTGCCTCGGGTGACAATAACAATAACCTTAATTGTAATTACAGAAAATTACTAATATCGCAGAAATATTATAAAGACGAGCGAATATAGTTCACATCAATATTTAGCTAAGAAAAAACCGTTTGCAGTTAACTAAAATTAACAACGATTTGTTGGTCTTCTGCGTTTTCTATACACACTTAAGTGACTTTATACCCCTTGATTTCAGCAGTATTAACCAGAGATGTCCGCCAGACAACTCGAACAGTCGGTAGTAACGGCTGTCTTTTATCATTGCTCATAATATTGATAAAAATAATATTTCACAATTGCCTACTGAGCCTGTTGTAATATCTATTGGCAACAGTGATTCTTTGTTATATCTCTAGACTGTCATCATTTTTGGTATTTACGCTGTTTCTCACATAAACAAAGCCGTTCATAGTTTTGAACTTATAGTTCTCAACAGTGCGTGGATCCCAAGAAACCTAGGAAATTTGTTTATTTACAGAAACTACTTTTTTTCTTTTACCAGAACACTAATTTACTATGAAAGCTGAAATATACATGATCAAGAACAGAACATTATTATCTTCGTAGAAAGTCAGGTAGTAATAAAAGCAATTGAATGGTTTAGTCGAGGATCGCAATGAAATATCGCGCCTTACTAATGAATATTACATGCCATCAAATTTGTTTTGTTGAATTTCTGAACGTAGGCTTAGTCGGGAGACACCTTGACATAAACGATAGTGTATGAACTGTTTAGGAACATTGATAAGACATAAGCTTTCTACATCTGTGACGAATAAAGTAGGAACTAATCTCTAGGTCGCTGGGCCTTTGTGTCATAAATAAGAAAAATAAGGCATCTTCTAGGCTACAACAAACTACAGTTGCCGTGCTTACTGGAGTACTAATGAGACACTGTGTTACTGCATCAATACTTTGATGGTGTCGTATTGCAACGAAATGACTATACAAGAGTTGATATGATGAAAAGGAACAGATAACTGTCAATCCATGCCATATTTTTGCTTAGGATTACAGACAAAGCGACTCCAATATCTAGGAAAGTAAATGTATCAGTTATCCTGAATTCATGAGAAAAGCCTAATTATTTAATATGGATACAATATGAGAATATCTCGAAAACAATGTTTAGTATAGTTTATATCTTTCCGTCAGTTTATCCGTCAGTTTATATTATATCATAATAGTAAATAATTGTCTACAAGGCTTATTATATATTTGTCATGGTTTTCTCAGAAAAGCCAAATTCTTTAATATGGATACAAAATGAGGATATCTCGAAAACAATATTTAGTATAATTCATCTCTTTTTGTCAGCTTTAAGAATATCATAGTGGTCAATAGTTGTCTGCAAAGCTTAGTGTTGGTGTGCGCATCAACAGACGCCATTTAAACCTAACCTAACCTAAGTTTTATATCATAAAATTTTTGGATTTTTTTGGACTAACCTAAAAATAATTCTTTTTGGATAAACTTTATTTTGAGTGATGTAAAGAATGATGTACATAATATAAAATGTATATATATATGAATATATATATATAAATAAATATATGTATTTCTTACCTTTTTTGCATTTCTTTTGTATGGTTCGAGTCTGATCGCAAGCTGGATCGCCCTTCTTCAATGTCAACGTTCGTGAACGTGTATTGGTTTTAGTATCGCACTCAGTCCATGGATTCTTACCATAACGACACGATAAGCCTACAATTATATAATTAAACACAAAAAGAGAATTGGTAATTTGGCAATAACAATAAAAATACGTTTAAGAAATCAAAGCTGGAAACCATAAAAAAGCGAAAACATAAAAATTACATCAATCAATTAAATTAATTTGCAATTAAGAGAAATTGTGGTCCATTTGTACCATTTAGACGAAGACGATGGCATGGGAAGGCACATGGGAAGGAGGCAATAAGAAGAAACTAAATTCATTTCTGTACTTAAGTACGACCACACACATGCTTACGTTGCCAACTTCAATTAATAAAAGAAAATGTTTTTCTTTAGCAGTATGCGTGGAGGATTTCCGCTTCTGCTTCGTACCGTCGCACTCACTGTTTCCTGTTGCTGCTGACATGTTCAATTCTTTGGCGTAAATTTAATGACATTTTTATTATTACAATTTTTCGTTATTTTTCCTTTAATTTTTTTTTTCTGTAATTTTTATTTTTTTTTTTGTCATTTTGTATTTGGCATTTAGTATGATTTTTTTTTTTTGTATACTTTGGCATTTAATAAAACCATAGGACGAGAAGGAGAAGGAGGAGAAGTTCCAGATGGAGACAGGGTATGAGTGAGCTGAGTCACAGAGTAGAACAGAGGACAAATGTTTGTGACAAGTCAGATAAGCGTTAAATGCATAAAGTAAATGGCAACTATAAAAAGCGGAAGAAGGAATATCAAAAAAAGCCAGAGAGCGACATTTTGAAATTACGCCGATGATAAATCGTAATGATTTCTTTCCTACGCTTGTGGTCGTTTGTCAACCAAATAAACGAAATTAATTTATTTTTTTCCTCTCAATATTAATAACCAAAAAAAAAAAAAATATAAATCGTAATGACTTTGTAATTTATATGTAATGCATTTATTAGTGGTGGTCTCGTGCGAAATAATGTCAACGTGGGAAGCTATCTACCTTAATTGCCGTTGGAAACAATAAAAATTTATCAAAATGTTTTTAAAAATTTTAATGTTTATTTAATTAATTTTAATATTTATAATTTCATTTAAATTCGCATATTTATTTTGTTTTTTTTTGTAAATTAATGTCGATTACTTACCATCGCTCTTTGTGCCACGTTCATTACGTATTAATATTTCATGGTCGTCTTCTTCCCAAATCTCACCCTGCGAAGCTGTTGTCGGTTGTGTCTGTTCAGCGACTGGCAATGCCAATGGCGTCTCTTGTACTTCCGTTGTGCCAAACACTGTCTCTGGCAGCACTGCCAGTGTTGCGAATGCAAGCACTGTTAGCGAAAACAAATGGCAACCCTTCATTACTGTCGTTTCTCACACGTACGTTCCAAGTGACAAAGTTTAAAATCTGTAAATATAAAGCAGAAAAAATAATATGAAGTGTTTTATTTAAAAATTATAAAATATTAAAGTATATTAAAGAAAAATTTGATGAAGTCGCAAATACGTTTTTCTTTCCCAATTATTTAAATATTTAAATAAGAAATGAAAATTGTTTTTGCTTTTCATTATAAAAACTTCAAATGTTCAAATCTGATTGAATACTTCCTCTTGCTCATTTTGCGGTTTCTGGTGTGAGGTGCTTAAGTATGTATACGCAGTTATATAAGCGGTATAATGATGTCTGATTGATGAGCAAACTGTTGTCATGGAGATGTCATGGAGCTGACGTGATGATGTTAATACCATGAGAAACGGAATTCTCGTCGGAAATTCAAATGCGCTGGTGGCAAGATTAAAGAAGATTATATGCAAAGTATGCTTGATTGATATTGATTTTTGTTATAAAATTTACGTTGAAGATTTCCGTATGAAAAGTGAGGAAAATTTTGACAAGATGGAATGGGAAAATATATAAAAGACAGATGCAATAGTAATAAATTAAAAATGGATTTAAGTCTTTTGAAATTATCTGAGCGAATGAGATCAATTATGTCAACATGATGGGAAAGAAGTTTTAATTATGTTTTCCATTTGCTGCTTTTTCTCAAATAAAAGAATTTTTATATGATACCTTCTATGTTCATTTATTGGTTTTATTTTTTTGAGGAATAATTTCCATAGGTTCGTTAAATTTTCTATAAAATTATCACGAAAAATGTGAGACAGTGTGACATGAAGTTTAATTAAAAACGACGTAATGAGTTAACTGAAAAATATAAAGGACATATTAAATTAATAATAATTTTTTTAAAGTTATGGAAAAAACTGTATTCAATATCTAAAAGCTGAAAATAGTTATTGTGAATTGATATCTAAGCGGATGGGGTTCCGCTTAGATATCATGGGTGAGCACAGCACTCTGAAGCGTCAACAAATTTTGAAACGTTTTTGTCTTATCATTAATAAAATTTTGAAAATGATAACAGTTTATTAAGAATGTATATAAGTAAATCTATGTGTACTTATTAACTTATGCATACTCATTACTACGATGCTGGGAGTCTTTGAAACAAAAGTTTCTTTTAAGATAATTAGTCCTTACAAAGTTGGCGACGACTACCACATATTATTTTTTATTATTCAACAAAGAAATATCCATCGTTTTCGCTGGACACGATTGCTCAAGAAATAAGCAATTCTCTCCAAGTATTTAAACCACCAGTTATAAAAATAGTGGAGAAAAATAATGTCTCATGTGAAATGACTAATCTAAGGGATTGTTAAGTGTATTTAATTCACAGAATTAGAGAAAGTGAACACGAGGTAAAGGCGCCTTAAGAAAATAATGCGTTAGATCGAAACCCAAAGTCTGTATTTGATATACGGGTTTAAAGTAAAAGCGATGGGGGCGCCTAAATGGATACAATGCATTAGGTCGTAATCCAAAAACTTCATTTAATGTTCAATGTAGAGGAATGAATAGAAACAAGAGGTAGAGGAATAATATGATAGGTTGAAACCCGAGAACGAGTTGCTAAGGCCCAAGAAAAAAGTATATAATTATGCGTTTGACAACTTCGACAAAATTAGAAAGCAATTTTTTTTAGAGGGGAAATATAAAAAATCATGATATTTATTAGTATCGTTAATAAGAACGCACTAATTTTTTACAAACCAGATAACCTACGTCCTTAATTCGCCACTGGAATATTTACAAGATAATGCGTTTTGTGGTATAATAATTCATACAGATAATTCTGTTATAATTTTCATATTACATACATTTCTAATAAGAATAATGTAAACTTCTTCTAACTTCTTTATAAAAAATAAATTAATTTAAGATTATGTTAGTCCAGCATCTTCATATGACTTTGATTGCACCAAATCAGCTCTGAAAACTGAAGCTAGAGTATACTACATCATATGGTTTCTCAAGAGTATTTATTTTTAAGGGTTTAGTTAGGATGTATTCTTTAGAGAGAGATCACATAATTCTCAGTCTACTACTGCTATCTTCTAATGTAATGATACTTATATAATATTAAACAATAATAATCTGATGATCCTAAGGATTAACTTGCTTAAACTAAATTGAAATGCCTTCAATTTATATCAATTGCTTGTCAAAGTAATCAATCTCATAGAAGTTTTCTGTTTACTTAATAAGATAGCATATATTTTTATACATTTTTATTATAATCCAATATTAAAATATGAAAAAATAACATACTTGAACACCATTTGAATAAACAGGTACCACGTAAAAGTTGATAAAGCCAGTAAAATGTTCTTACTTCAGCATAATTTGTTAGATAGTATATGTGAAATATACAGGCAGGCGATCTGGAGTATAATAGGGATGTATACTCTTCTTGTTTTCTACAAAATTACAATCGATCTTATTTTGTCATAGGAATTTGACGTAGCACAAAGTACCACAATTGGCTTAGAGACTAAGCTTTACGATTCGGATTATATAAATAAAAGGTGTTTAAAATCATACAACTTCTCTCAAACTCTAAAATCCGTTAACAGAATTGACTTACTAGCAAGACTGGTCATCAACAGAACTATAATTTTTAGGGTGGACTTAAGAATGTTTGAGAGAATTGTTACTTATATGAAATAATAGCAGAAGCCTTGGTTTAGTCACCTGCGGAATACATCGCTAATAACATTTTCTTATCCCCCAAATATTTAAGAACTTCCGAAAGACATTTAACATTAAATTATTACTTTTCTTGGCTTCTACACAAATGTAATACCGACAAAGTACGTCAGCAAAACACTTTAGTCCTGGGTGACAACATTTTTCGCTGGTAATACCATTAATATACTATGCTACCCAGACTGCACTCCATACTTTTTCAAGTCAAAAAAAGAAAAATAAGAATATGACCATTAGAAATAAATTTTATAATAAAACTGTGCGTTTAATATATATACCTATATACATATTCATATATACAATATATATAATAATAAATGCAGACTATGAAAAATAATAAAAATTAATTTCTTACTGAATAAATTTACAAATTAAATAAAGTATAATTTATAGATATAATATTATTGTATGAAATAGTCATAAAGCGAAATCTGTTATAAGCTTACCTACCATATGGGAAGGCACCTAATACCAATATTAATAATCTTCAAATTTGCCAGCATATACTACAGCCGAGAGTAAATAATGCTCCTTTGAGACGTTATCTATCTTATTGAAACGATGGAACGCTTGAGATAATTTTTCACAGAGACTGAAGGGTTCGAATTGTTAAAAATTTTATAGGTTTCAATTTATAGGTTTATAGGCCATTTTAGTACAACGCTGAACCAAATGTTAATATCACCAAATCAAGCAATTTCAAAAAGGTATGCGGTACTTCTTAGTATAACAAATGAATCAATTACTTAATTAAGCTGAATATTTAAGTTATTCAATACTAACAGTGAGACACTGGTGCATCCACCAAAATTGGTAGAGGTTTGGTGTAGTTTGCACAGCTTGACTCCAAAAAAAAAATAATTAAAAATAATATATTTGATTAAAACGAAACTTAAGAAATTAATTTTTAAACTGAAGTAAAAATAATTGAGAACCAACTCCGTTTCAATCTTATTCTATAATTCTTCACTATTTTTGAGAAATAAATGTTCAAGACATTTACACATACCCGCTCTTATATTTTAAATTTACATATTCAAATATATACTTTAATTTTTTATTTAAAAAAAAAATCATTTTCTGTCGTTGCCATAATGAAAATGCAGAACACAAACGTTCACATTTAAAATGCACATCAAACGCAGACACAACTCCTGACGAAGCAAAAAGGAGTTTGGCTAAAGTGGTAGGAAGACACCTGCAGCATTTTCTGGAAGAGTTGTTACCTCAGTATTTCCTTTCATTTAAAATGCTTAAATGTGCAAATATGCAAAACAAATGCAGCAAAGCGAAATGGTTTTATGCCTGTGATTATTCAAATTCCTGCCATGCAAAATGTTACCAAGACAATGAGTGTGAGTGATGGGAATACGAATGGGACTGAGAACGATGGTGCTGTGCTGGTGATGATGATGTATGGTAAAACAATCTGGTAAAGTTCAAAGTGAATTAAAGCTTTGATGTTGATGTTGATTACTTCGAATGGAAATAAAACAAAAGGAAATTTAAAAAAAAAATACGAAACAGAGAAATGAGAAAAATATGAAATTAACTTTTTTTTCGTAAAAATAAACACTCATACGCTGTGCAGAACAATTAGTAAAAAACTGAACTAAAATAAAATACAAAAATTTGATTGCCTTTTTTAATTAATGTGAGTACACAATTATTAATTTTATTATAATTAAAATGTTAATTGTATGTTTTCATTTAAATTTTTAATTTTGTTACATTTTAGTTTTAAAACTTTTTATATTAAAATAGTGCAACGTGACTAGCCCATTTACTACATTATAATTATTGTTATAAGCTTTTCACATTAATTAACTATTTTATGTTCTCATAACAAATTCTACGATTATGCACTTAAATAATGGCTTTTAATTAGGCAATTTATTTCGAAAACCAGAACATGCACTTTTCCATAACATGACAAAAAAATGTTACTAAATAAGTTATAAAGCTATACAATATTGTATATATTGTTATATATGGTGGTATATTATGTAAAAGTATGTTTTTATATAGAAAGAGTAAATTAAATAGAACAGCTTTTATTATAATAATTTTAAATAAATCGTATGAAGTTGATATTTGGCTAATATAAGCATGCATTTAAGCGCGTTGTAAATTTACAATAAGTTAGTTATACAATGTTAGGCATTGTATAATTATGTTACATAGAAACATAGATACCTATTGTACATAATTTTGATATAAATTAGTGTATTAGTAGTTTAGAAATAATACTGTTATTACATGGATGTACAATTAACACTTTACAACCATTAAAAACGTATATATACGTGCTATTTAACAGATACTATAAAAATATATTTCTGTTAAGTTGCGTGTATTTTTTGCATGTATTAAAAAAATTACTTAAATTTACTGTTTATAGCAAATTTTACAATTTTCTAGAAAATTTATATGAGCACCAGTCACGATGTTGACAATTCTTGAGAACAACTGACACTTATACCCAAATGGTTGTCATATGCACATGAAATTATGAAGAAATGAAAAAACTAAGTATAATGGACTGAATTCGAAAAATATGGTTACCACTTAATTGAAGCTAAAGATACATATTTGGCTTTTATTCTATGTTAAAAAAATTAGTAATTGTCAAATAAAACTAAAGCTCGAAATATATTATCTATTAGTTTCCTAAAAATGACTTCAAAAACAGCCATATAACTATATCAACGCTTGACTTAAACCGCAATACAATTTCCGCAGTTTAATTGAGTTATGGTCTTCAACTCCATAAACAAGTTTTCTTTTATCACTCAAATTGTTTAAAAAAGCTAGTAGTATTAGAACTAATGCAAAAAAAAGAAAGAAAAATTGTAGTTTTTGTACAATACTCACATTTTTGAAACATGCAGCATTTATAGTTTCAGGTTTATTTGCTTTGGGTTTCAAATTTATATTATATAGGGTTTCTTGCCATTGAGCCTGAAATATGACAGTATCCAAATGTCCCCTATATTACATACTAAATAACTGCAAACCTTTTAAAGTTGTTCTCTATAGCTTATTAGGAAATAGCTGTCGAAAGAGTCGAAAGTTTAAGGATTGTCTATATAAACATCATCCATATTATAACTTTTTTTAAATAATTTCTGTGATGACAAATCGGATATAATCTTGTTGGCCTATTCACATCATCAAAGTGTGATATTATTCGGTTAGAAAATTCTCTGCGCAATGAAACCAAAACAGTACGGTTGTGTGGGTTGTGGTATTTTGAAGTTGTGATATTGTAACTACATATTTTCTATATTCATAACCTCAATTTCATAAGAAAAACAATTGTAATGATATTACTATACGAGTCTAGCAGACCTCTATATCAATAACTTTTTGTAGAAATTATGTTTTGATAATAACTTGTACATTATAACTGCTTTCCTTGTGACTATTTTGTTTGTTGACCTATTCATCATAGAGACACCAAATGGTAGCAAACTTTTAGTGGTAAGTAGAAGGGTCCACGTAGATACTTAATTAACGCAGCTTTAACGCTACTTTAGGTCATACCTACACAAATTTCGACACTAACACAGCAGTAAACATACTTATTGCAGATGCGACATTACAGAGGATCGGTATTACTTATTCTTTATGGTAACTGTGAAAGATACAACGTGATGAGACATGGTCGAAATGCTATTCATGCAGAGATCTATATGGCTAATAGCTTGGTAGAGTATATGCTAAGTTCGGCAAACAAAATGAGGGTAGTAGCAATAGTAATCAAGGAGCAATGACAACTAAAAGGCTATTAAAATGCCTTGAACGAGTGAACACGAGTTAAACTCATCTAAGTAGAATCACAGAATGGCATGTCTCATGAACGCATATGTAAAAAATTAATTTAAATTTATCTTGATATCATTTCAAAGTTATCTTATAAATTTACTTTAAATTTTATCTTAAAAACTATATAAAGCAAAAATACATTCATTAAAAGAAGCTATGCAAACAATTTATAATAGAAGTTGTTTATCTTTCTCAAAACTTGCTTATTAAATAATTGTACAAATATAGAGAAAATAACAGAAATTCTTCTGCAATTAAAAATCCACTCATAAACATACATACATGGACATATAAAGGAACTGCATTCATAAAACCGTCTTCTGTGTAACAAAAATGGCGGTTGTCTGCATGATGAACCACCATTTCCGGATGCGAGTTTGAATAAAATTGCACACATGAGTACTTGTGCATATTTATGTGGAAGCAAGCATTTTAACTAATTTGCAGATAAACAAGTTCATCTTTCAAAAAACTTTCTTAAATATTTTATGAGATATTTTGCATGAACACTTAAGTAAAAAAGCAAAAAGTTTGTGAAGCAAAGTCTTGAAATGTAAGAACTTCTCACGCACACGAAAACTTGAAGGATTTGGAAAATAACTCAAAGATGCTATTTTTATTATAGAAGTTTTTATTATTTTATATCTCTTACTTTTCAACTCATTTTAGTTAAATGCATTTATATTTAAGATATTTTTGAGTTTCAATTTCTATTTTGAAAAAGTTATGTTTAAGTATGTGAAGTAATTTGTCTAAAACATTTCAAATTATTTTGATCTATTTTCTCATATTCTCCTTTGCAGAGAATAATTTTTTAGAGCGCAGCAATCAATTATTAAGAAATGATTATAAAGTAGTTGGAAAATTTTTTTTATCAATTATGGAAAATAGAATTATTTATTTTTACTACAAAAGAGAGTGAAGAGCATGCAAAGATTTTTGGATTAAAATTCTATTTCTGCAGCTCACTCTTCTCTAGATATAATGTTTGCTTGCATATCAAAAAGTATTAAATGCAGGAATCACTTTAAACTAGTTTATGATAAAAATTATATATAATATTATATATCACTTTTATTATTTTTCATACATTTATTTTATTATTGTTTTATTATAAATAATTATATACCATAATGTAAACAAGTTTATAATAAAAATAATATTATATATAATATATAATAACAATATATATAATATTCTTTCAATATTGAGAACTATGTTATCTTCCGTCCATCAGGTTAATCGAAACTTAAGTCTCTCAGGCTTTATCGCATTCCCTTAAACCTTACTTAATTTATACACTCAGAAAAATAATTTGATTGGAGCTAAAATTTTTCTAACAAAATTGATCAGAACAAATTAACTTGCATATAATTAAAGTATTTTTTTTTTTTAATGTACTGCTAATATTCTAAAAACTGGAACCCTATTTGTTTTCTATGGAGACTGATGTATACATCCTGCATTCTGATGTAGATGCAACTAAAATTTTTACATCTCTGCAAGTGCATATTGATGAAAAGGTCAATAATTTTTAGAAATGGAAGATCAATTTCATTAGTGATAAAACTAACCTCTTATCAATCATTGGTGTTATCAGATTTCAAGGATTTTAGCAATCAATAATGGCAGAATTGAGTGAAGGGTTACAGTGAAATCGCTTGGCGTGATTTAAGCCATAAAGTTGATTTAATTAATAACTGATTTAACTAAAAAATTAAGTTTCTGTACAGAAACTCTTAATAATATTTAATCTCTTTAACTTTTATTTTTTAAAAGTAAAAAATCAAACTGCAAATATAGAATGCTCATAACTAGGGAAGTTATCAAGCCATATTTGATTCTTTAGGTTTTAATATGGCAGTTAAATCCACCTTTGAGGAAGTGTAAAAACTTGGAAATACTACCTAACGAAAGAGATTCGAAACTGATTCTTTGGTATGACAAAAAATCTGATTTTCATAGAGATTTTCATGTTAAAACGCTTATCAAGAATATGAAGAGCATCCAAACTATTTAACAAAATAGATAGCTCCACTTAGAATAATGCAAATGACGGAATCAGGATTTGTCGTAATCAATTCTGTGATATTTTAAGGTAAATGGGTGTTTGCGTCAGCCAATATCATTCTTAAAAAGCATGGCAAGTGCTTTGGTTGGTGTGACTTAAAAAATTTTATAATTTAACATTTAAAAATCTGATACAAATGTTGGCATATTTTTTTTCATAAAATTCATAACAAAATATATACATTTTTCGTTATTTTTTCATATCTTACATCTTTCATTTTTATCATGATTTGAAACTTTTATTCTGTATAAAATTAAATTTTCGAAACTTTTGCAGATTCTCTTTTTTTTTTAAATTTATTCGCACTGTTAAAAGTTTCTTATTTAATTATTCGCTATACAAATTAATAAATTTTTATGACGGCATTTCGTTTTAACAACGTTTTTCTTGCTAACTCGAACAATATGCAAAACTTTTTCAATTAACATTTCAGAATTACAGCAACAAAAGCTAAAGGGGCGCACACAAAAACGTTCCCATATTCCCAGAGTTGAGGAAGAATGAGTGAGAATCATTTCACATGAGTCCCAATACACACCCAAACTGAAGCCTGGATATGTTAAAATTTTAATTTTTGAATTTAACTGAAAACTTTACTTGCTGAACAACATACAGACATATAAACAGACAGACAGACAGACAGAGAGACAGGCAGACCTTTTTTTCCGGATTATTTTTTGTCATTAGAATTTTCGTTTTAGTTTGAATTTAAAATTTCACTCGCGTTTGGATATGTTTTTGTGCTCGAAAAGCTGAAAAACACATGAAAAACCGAATTGGATTGCTTCTGGATTGAGTGAGCAACGCACGTGTAAAAAGTTTTCCTTATGAGAACGTGCTTGAAATTGGAATGGAAAGGTGTGTGAACATGTGTAGGCAAATGTATTTTTTATGATGTCAGGAAAGGATAATGGTTGGATCCAGTTAATTGCATTCAAAGGAACTAACGTTAAAGGTATTTGTGATATTGCAGTGAATAAGATTTTACTGTTGTGTTCTATTAATTGAAGGTGGCATAGTGGGTGCTGTGAGGTAGCTCACTGGAAAATGGTATATAGAGAATATCAAGAGATTTTTGTACTTAATTTAATGCGTAATCGTTATGATAGACATGTATTCAAAATGAATCAAAATAGATTATAAAGTATACAGCAATTTAGATACGTAAAATCGATAAAGTTAGTGAAAATATGTATGTAAACCTGATATGGACTGAGTAGACAACTTGCTAAATTGAAAATTCTATTTCAATGCATATATCGGAAAAATCTTTGTAAGCATTGAGTAATAAAAATACATAAAAAATTATTCTAAAGCAAATAATTATAACTATAGGCTGTAGAATTATATTATTCTTAGTAAATTTTGCTTAATAAGTAGTATAACTCAATAAGTAATATAACTCAATAAGTAGTATTACTCAATAAGTAGTATAAAAATATATAATATGAATTTGACTAAACTTATTTTTTTTAGCTATTTAACACAATTCATAACTACATATTATAAAACATATTTATTATTTACATTGTAAGATGTAAGGACTGTCCTAAAGCATATATTTACTATATGTAAAGATCTTATTCTACTTTTTGTTCGATGATGATTAATAATAATTAAATTTTAAAATCTTCTGCAACCAGAATCAGTATTAGAATCATAAAAAATAATACAATGATTTTTCCTATAAGCTCTGACTCTTTTATATGCTTAATGCACATCTGGCGCTTAGAAACAGTTCGAAATAATAGTACATCACACCTATCTAGAATAATAACTAATATATTAGGAACCAAATATATTGTACCCATATCAAAAAATTCAAAAACAAGACATTAGAGTAAAGCTAAAGAATTTAATATCACGTTTTAGTTTAAAAACATGATTTAATGATGGAACGTCTTAAACTAGCATATGCGTAGTATATTATGAAAAAGAGTCTTAGAAATTAATTCTCAAAAAAAAGTTAACATACTATAACTCAATATACTTAAAATACAAAAACAATATACTATTAATCTATACGAAACTCAAAATGGTAGGACGAGAGTGGAGCATTCTTCAAATGGTGTAGATAATGAAATAAGTTTTGAAAAATATACGTATTGGAAACATTCTAAAATACTTACTATAAGTACGATATAAATGATAACAAAAAATTATAAAATACTCGTTAATGAAAATAAATATATTTAGTTAAACCATGAGTAAATAAAATATAATGAGAAACATAACTCATGCACAAAGTTTTAATCAAATGATGATATACTCGTATTACAATTTTGAATTGTATAGTTTATAATATATATATATGGATATACCTACTTGATATAAGTATTTACATCTACATATGTCGGCTGCTTATTATGACACTATAAATATAAAGAAGGTGCAAAACGATCTTATACTCTTTCTCTATTAAATTATCTAGTTGCAATAACACACCTAGCAGTCTTAGAGCTGATTATACAGCAGTAAGTAAGATACTTAAACTTTAATACTGCATTAAGTCATTTTCATTGAGTTTATTTATACTTAAGTCAGTTTTGGGACTTAAGTTATGAGTTTGAAATCGGTTCTTAGTATGTTAGCTGAAATCAGTTTTGTGTCCTGTGTAGTAAACCCTTTTTTTGAAAGCAGTTTTATATCATAAATGTTGATTTGCGCTCATAATAGCGTCGTTTGATATAATTTTGACTAATGTTGCTCTTTGCTGTGATTTTTAATCAACTCTTTTTGTTACAATTCTTAGTTGGGCTTTAAGTGGTGTCTATTTTTTATAACAATAATTTAAGTTCAAATAAAATGACCTTAAGTGTATAAATAACACTAGACAACATAGTGAACATTATCATATATAACATTAATTCCTAAATACTGACAAAAGGACAGTAAAATTCTAAAACAATTAATCTGTATTTCAAATTTTTGGTAAAAATTAAAGGAATCAATTTTGTTCTATTTCTCCTAATTGAACAAAAAATCACTAACAAATGAAATAAAAACTTTTAATTGATTTTTAAGTGCTTCAACTTTGTGAAAATTTTAATTTTTCTCAACAAAAAACTAAAACCAAGGAAAAAAATGTAAATCAAAATTGAATTAATTGAATTCGATATCTGTTTTCTCTACATAGAAGGACGAATGTTTCCATTCCTTTATATCTACATGCTTTTTGCTACATTTTCATATAAAATTTAACATTTTTTTATACTCATAACATTTGCCACTACGTCTCCCCATTTCATTGAACTAACTCTCTTATCCTTCAAAAAATTTCAAACAGTCTATTCTCCTTCTTTAGTATATCCTTTTTTGCTTTTCTTTTCATATTTAAACTAATATATTTTTGATTACTCATTTTTATTTGTGAATATATATATTTTTTAATTATCCTTGCAGAAGTGGCAATATATTCACAATGAACACACTCAGATGACCTCAATAAAAACATTTAATACGCATCCTTTGATTGCACATCCTTGAGTGTATAATATTCGCCATAACTTCGATATACAATGTAGTCGTACTTAATGTGTAGTCACACACACACACACACCAACACAACACTGCCCAGGGATGTTTCGACGCTTCTCCATTGTCCAGCATGAGTCAGCATCGGTCGGTCTCAGTTATGAGTGCTGTTATTTATGTGCTCAGCTGTGGGTAATGTTGGTACCGGATTCGATTTATTTTTACGTATATTGAATATCTTTTTTTTGGTTTGGGTACCGGGAACTGGGAACTGGGCACTGTGCATTGGGCACTCTGTGCGGTAATGCAAACAGTAATAAAATACATTGAAATGATATGGCAATGCGATAAATCAGAAATGGCATGCAGTTTATTTTGGCATTTTTGTATCCTTCATGCATATTATGGAAATTCATATTTCTCCATTTCTCAATATTGAAATTATTTGTGTACTTTGGCAGAAAAAAAGGATTTTAAAATTGATTGAACACGATATACATATTTTTATACACGATATAATCGGCTTAATTAATTTAATATTTTTTATTGAAGAGAGAGATGAATGTGTGCTACTGCTAAATATTATTCAAACTTTGCAATTAAATAATTTTATTTTTTTCTATTGTGATAAAAATAATTTAAATATTTAAATAATCGTGTCCTTTTAATTAGAACATTAGTTATATATGTGAGTGTTTTGTCTATTTACTTTTATATGAATTTTAAAATTTTAGTGATTTAAAATTGTATTTTTATCAAGGCTTTTGTTAGTACTAGTCGCTGGCAAGTATTATGTGTTAGTGTCTACAACATAGCACGATATAGTTTTTACTCTATTAGTTAACTTTAAGTTCTTTTGATTCAGTGATTTGACTTTTTGTATCAATGATTTTTTAATAATAATAAGAAAATTTAAAAAAAAAATACGTCACTTTTCTTAACTGCAGAATTAAGACTTCATTCTTAATTAATGCACTTTCGTTTCATCTGATTCTACTTTTGCAACAACGTCCAGTACTTCAGTACTTCTTTATTTTTTGCAAATAGATATTACCTTATTATTATCAGTCTGCAATATAAACGAAACAAACAGTTTGCTGTTCAGTTAGGGACTTGTTCCATGTAAAAAATTCAAAATGGGTTCAGAGAGCTTATTTCCTTTTCATGGCTTTCATTACAGTTATTTGTTTATTATAATGGGCAAATATATGGAAAATATACTATTTTTTACAAGAAAAGATCTAAAGTTAATTAGAGAAATTTTGTTTGAACTTGCAACAACCTTATTCTCAAATTTTTTTTGTAATTCTGATATAACACTATCAACACTTTCTGTAATATAAACTATACAACATCTCTACTATTACAGGTACAAATCACGAGAAAAGTTCATAATCCCTTCGCATTGTTGTAGAAAGCATTCTTCAATGTAAACTATTAAAATATTATGTAGTCCTAAAAATAATACTGGTTTTTATTACCGTTGAATAAAATAGAAATTCAAGTATTACTCTCACAGATTTTTTGTTAAATTTTTGATAGAAATGTAAGAACTTCCGTGTTAAATTCTGGAAATCTATATAACAAGACATAAAATTTTTTCCGTAAATACATTGATTTCAAATCTATAAGCAACTTTAATATGATCAGCATCACACATAGGTAACATATATGATATATTTATTTCCAATGTAATTTATGTAAATAGAAAGTAAATGTATATAGAGTATCTGTTGAAATTGATATGAAATCTTATCAAATTTTGTCACACTGATCAATAATCTGTTATAAAAATCCAATTTTATGCCTATAACACAAAAATTCATTAACATGTAGCACATTAGTATATCTTCCAATGAGATAAATGTTTAGAAACGTTGGAACTCCAAAAACTTCTTTAGTATTCTAGTTAAAAACAATAGTTTTAAAAATTTCTTTTATAGATTTTAATAGGATTATAAAAATAGTATATTTTACAGACACCGAAAAATAATAATATTTTATGCAAAAAAATGTATAGAAATTCCTGTTCACAGAAACCACTTAAGGACGAAAAAGGCTGGATTTCATCAGTGCCATATGGACAGATTAATAAAAAAAAAGAGGTTATAGTCGAAGGTTTTATTATATTCTTTTTATCCATTGTACAATTTCTTATCCATCTTCTTATCCATTATATGAATAATAATTGGAATTGTATTGGTGAAAGGTTGTATCCGGAAAAAGGTAGCAGTTAGGCATTATAAAAAAAAACCAGTTTTAGATGATTAGTAGTGCTATTATTGTACTCTTTATACGAAGATATTAGCTTCGTTTAATATGTATCACACTTAGCAAATTGACTTATTCGTTAGTCTTTATATTAAGATATTTAAACTTAAACCATAAAATAAATACTCAAGATTCAAAGTTACCTATTAGATAAACTTTTCTAAATTTCGAGTCTGTATACCACTGTTGATGCGATAAGTATCTTATTACTCTTATTACTATATGAGTTTATATCATATATCATCTTAAGATCAAAAATTTTAAAGTACACCTAAAATTTATATAAAATATATCAAAATTTCGATATGTTTGAAGATTTCCTTTACGAAATAAAACTGATTGCAATATTATAAATAGTTTAAAGGAATTGAATAGTTTGAAAGGAATTGGTCTTCAAAGAACAGTGGATTGTATGATTAAATCGAATCTATTGAATCGCCTATAAAGTGAGCTTACCAGAGCTCGAGAAAGAAACACCGTGCCTGGGGTTTCGCAAAATTGCGAAAATAATGGAATAAAAAAAGTCAATTATATTAAGTCAATCAATTAGTCAATTAGGAACCTCATTATGCAGCCTCCATTTACTTCGTCCATCGGTTTTAGAGAAAAACACGAAATTTATGTATACATATAATATATATACATATTACATATACACAAATTACATACATATATATAGACATATATGTTTTGTGGTTGTTAAATTCTGCAACCACAAAAAGTTCTCAAACTCATTACTACTCTTCCTGAAATATTAATCAAAATTATTTAATTTTAGTTTAAAATACATAATTAAGCATAATTAAGTGTGGTACACTTCATTGTTGACCCGAATTTATCAATTTCGTTACTTAAATTTTATTTCACTTAATTGCATATTTAATGCATTTAAGTACCTCAAAAGCGCAGCAATTAATGCAAATGCAAACAATCGGAGCGGAGCGGAGCGTTCAGTATTCGGCACGTACAACAAATTGTGCGGTCATTACTCGTACTTTTATTGCAGCGACGCTTCATTGACTGCAATTCTGAGTGCTGAAGTGTTTATTTAAATTAATTTCGAGAATCATTTCAAAATTGTCATTTTATACATTATTTTATGAGGTTTTAACAAATGTAATAAGTTGTCAGAATTTTATTCAATTGAATCACTTGTAAACTCTAATTTATAATATTTAATTATATTATATTTATTTTAAATACAAATATGAAATAAATGTTGGGTATTACATACATTCAATCAAAATTACATACATTTAATATTTCAGATACATTTATATATTATTGAATTTTAAGTTCTAGGTGAAAATTATATGTTTATATTTAATATGATTAATCATGTATAATAGGGCCAGATAAGATTGCGGGCCAACACAAATCACTATAAAGACTGGAGGGCCTCAGAAACAAATACATTCGTTCGTAGTTCTTTTGAAGAAATATAAAGATACGGTTATAATGTTAAATTAAGTTTTATTAAATTTCATTTATTTAGTATACCATGAAAATAAACTAATATAATTTTACTAAAATACACCAAAAGAAAATTTGCATAATTGTGGTAGATTAGAAACATGGCCCTGGATAGCCCTGATGTAAAACATAAAAATGTGTTCCTCTGACAATACAAACTTCTACATTTAATATATACGTACTTTGAGAGTGCAATGCTTTTAAACAAAGCCAAAATTTTAAAGCACTCTAATAAGTCGCACTGGAAACTGTTTGTTCTGGACTCCAAAACGAGTCTAAACTCAACTCTTACGAAATGCACTATTTTTATTTGTACTTCTTATAATCACAATTGTTAAGTAAACGGAAATAAAAAATTTATTCCTTGTTTATTTGCATATGAATAACCACTAACATTTGATATATTTTTTATATTTAAATATAAAATAAAATATGAAATATAAAATAAAATATGAAATATGGATTATTTTAAAATATGAATAAAAAATAAAAACGAATTCTATTTTAATAAATTATGTTTAAATATAAAATATTAAAAATGGTTACTAAAATTCTGTTCCGTTAAAAATTTATAATTCTCATACTGTTTATTATCGTAAATTTATATTAATTATGGACCAAACCGTTTAAGAATTTCTTGATATTTATTATCATAACTATTTTCATGTAACATATTTTTAAAGTCTTAGTACATAAAAATATTTCTTGCAAATACACAGTGTTCCTGTAGAAATTCAAAAAAATTTTTTTGATGGTTTCTAAACCCAATAGTGTTTCCTAACAATGTGGAAATACAGACACCATAAATGTGGTGTGTATATTTAAAATGCATAAAAGTATTTCTTAACAAATTGAGTGAACCACGAAAGTTGTATACATACATAAAATGGATAAATTATTGTTAACTAAATGATTTTAGACTCCTCAGTTTTACCCTATTTCTTCTCAAAACCTTGGAAGGAATCATCCAATGTATATACTAAAAGTAAATCAATGAAATCAGATGTTCAAAGTCTAGTACCTATATACGGTTGAAAATATAAGAAACGTTCTAAATTGCGTCCATTCATATCAAAAAGGATTACAATTTCATAAACTCACGGACTTCTTTAAAATAATTATCCAATCTAAGTTTGTACGTCCCAATTAAACATTTTATCGGATAGTTGTTAATAAAAGAATAGTAACCTCTTAACAAAGCTCAATTAAAATTAAGAGATTAAGATATTATACTACATTGAATACAATGAGTTGTAAGTTGTTTGAATGCATATCCAAATTATTGAAACCTACAGTGCTCATTCGCAAATGTAAACACATTAAGACTAATAACTTCTTAGACTAATAAGAAGGTTATATTATAACCTTATATTATATATAAAATATAGTCTTATTTGTGTTTATTCTAAATAGTAAACATGACACTTTAGATATATGTAT
>NC_051846.1:136578269-136584763 GCF_002237135.1 Teleopsis dalmanni | reverse complement strand
AAGAGTCAGGAAATAATAAAAAGCTGCCAATTGTGCATAAGCAAAATAAAGTAATCCGCTGATTACATTGATTAAAAAATTCACTTCCTATTATTCAGTGTGAGTTCAAAAAGGATTTTTTGATATTATTTTTTTGCACCTTCAAAGGGAAATCGATTAATTGTGCAACGAACGATTACGTTTATTGGACACATCCTTTGAAACTCCAACTCCAACTATAACTATTAAAACAGAAACCAACTAGTAACATTAATTTTATTCTTTTATTTATTTATTTTTTATTTTACATTAAGTACGCTTGTCCATAAAATGTGTTGACATAAAAATGTCATTTCTCCCTCATTCTTTTTTTTTTTAAAATTGTGCTTTTTAGTAGCAGTTTTTTTTGAATATTTTTTTTTTTCGCTCTTTGTTTGACTTGTAGGGGTTTTGGGTTAACGAACTTAGACACAGTTTCCTTTTATCAATTTTATGAATGTGTGTGCAGTAAGGCATGGATACATATTACACACGATCCATGTGTGTGTGTGTGGTTGACTTTAAGTTTAAGTACTTTTGTATGCTTTATTGTTTCATTGAAGTCACTGTGGCAGTTAGTCAGTAGCGCTTTCTTTTGCTTTCTATAATATAAAAAAGAAGAGGATGGAAAAGTTTGTATCCTTACCGAAGGATCAACTCAGTATGCTTTTGACGGTGACGTTTATGCACGGTGAAGGCACAGTTTATTGTTATATTCGCGTTCTCATACAGGCAATGTTGACATTTTAAATAATGACAAAGTGTAAAGTATATAAATATTTTATGTACTTTTTAGAGTGTGTATGTGTGCATGTGTGGGTACCCGTTTAAGTGTTTGTGCTTGTATCAGTCAAGGAAGCAAACAGCGACACACAGCAAGGATTCTTTGCAATTTAAACCTTTTGTCAGACATCGTGAACTTATGAGTTTTCCTAATATTGGCGTATATAAGCTCACTTTAAGATGAGTGCTACTTAAGTGACTTTAGATATTTTAATTAATTATTATTTTTATTAAATTATTTTTAAATCAGAAAATTAAAAAATTTAATTTGTTCTTTTTTTATACATTTATAAAGGTGGTAAAATTAAAATTCAACATTTATTTAATATTTTTTTAATAAATTCCATATTTCGAGTTTCCTTCAGTTCAATATAGACATTAGACATGTAGAGGATGACTTTCAGATATAGATTTTATTAATATTAAATTATTTTAGATTCAGGTCCTGATGATGACCATTAAGGAGAGTCGAAATATAGATTATATTAAAAAATATTAAACAAACGTTGAATATTAACCATTTACAAAGATTTAATACATATATTACAACAATTTTTCATATTCTTTAAAATGCTTTAAACCAACAAATAAATATAGTACGGTAACACTATTTACGTTTGTCATAACTATGGTAAAGAAATAAAATTTAAAATCATTTGGAACACATAAAATACCTCAGTGCGATGGAGACTATATAACAAAAGTTCATCGCTTTGGCAGAAAATTTAAGATACATCTATCATCACATTGAACGTAAGATAATGGAGGCCTACAAGTTGATGGAAAAAGTTTGGTTTGGTTCACAGATGGATAAAAAATGGATAGCCACTGGTGTTGGTGTAAATACCATAGACCCAACACTCGAATTTTGGAAGCTACGGGCACATAACCCAGTCTCTTCCAAGCTGAAATTTACGCAATCAGCTTAAGCGTAAGTTCCAATCTCATCAAAAAATCATCTCGTTCTAAAATTGTTATTTACTTTGACAGCCAGGCTACTCTTACAGCTCTGTTTTCTTGCACTTTAAAGTAGAAATAGGTACTACAGTTATTTGCAGCACAGAATAAGGTAAGTCTTTATTGGGTTCCGGGTTCCAGGAAGTTTAGGGAAATGAACAAGCTGATGAGCTAGTCAGCACTGCATGAAAAATTACTTTGACAGGGTCTTTGTAGGTTAAACTGGTCTAGTATAAACAAATAATCAAGGAGAGGGAGAATCGTATGCTCTAGTGTACTGGGAAGATTTTCCACGATTTAGACAAAGCAAAGCACTGTTCGAAACGTACTCCAACAAAAACATTCTTACATTTTAAAAAAGTAATTTAACGGGTTTAATTACTGATTATTATGGTCTGAAATATTACCTACATAAACTTCGATTATTTGCTAATTCGGAATGGAGTTTATGTCTCGAAGATGCGGAAACAACTATGCATATTCTTTATGACTGTCCAGCCTTAACAACGCACAGAAGAAACTTATTTCAAATGGAATTTCTGTCACCAGAACAGATTAAGAGCTCTTCTCCAGATTTAGTTCTGGACTTTGTTCACAAAGCTTTAAAGAGCTTTGTGTTATTAAAAGTGTAATTTGATGCAATAGGACTTTTCTGGCCGCAGTACCGGCTGTTGGGTGATTTCACTACAATAGTTTTAATAATACTAAAATGTTAATACTACATCTTCAAATGGATTGGTTATCTCTAATATGGTGATAAGGACAGATATGTAATTCCTTTCCTTAGTGTCTACATACTGGTTGCAAACTACATATTCGTGTATAAATATCTATAAGTAAATGATAAATGCATTTATTATAGTGTCAAGATATACTATAAGTTTATTTTATAAATTTAAAATAAAATGGCATTAATCTCCAATTAAATATATAATACCACCCGAGATAAAAACGAAACAAAAACAGAAATTGTGAAAAAAACTTTCAAAGACAATAGTTCCACTTTCATTTTAAATATTTTGATATGTATTTATAAACAAAAGTATATATTAAAGCATGGTGTAAGATAAGATATTTTAAAATAAAATAAAATTAAATTAAATAAAAAACATGGAAAAAATACTAAAAACTCTGGAAAACAGAAAAAGCTGTCGTTGGTGTCAAATCGAAATAAAACAATTCTCAAGAACATGAAATTCTAAAAACTAAATTAGAAAATAAATACATTAAAAAATAGAAAAAAGTTTGACCTTAGTTGTTACGAATGCTAGTGAGCAGATTGTAAAGAAGTACATCCAATATATATATACATATGTACTCTTAAACATGTATGTAACAAATTGATATATGCACTTTTTCGGGTTAACTTTTCTTTGACACCCAGTTTATCAGTTAATATTGAGTTACAACGATTTCTTTCGTTTTTTGAACAAAGGAATCAACTCTCTACTATATTCCATTTTGTATGAAAACACCCTGTATATGGTTGGATGGATTTGTAAATTAGAATTGTAGTCCTTGCAACTTGCAAATAGTAGGAAAAATGCATTTGTGTATTTCAAATAAGAATTATTGTCAATTAAAAAGTTTTCTCTTCCTACACTTGTTTTTACTTGAAGGTTTAATTTCACTTGTAAAACATTTAATTAACAATTTGTTTTAAAGCTGCCAATACTACAAGTTGAATTTTATGCAGGAGTAATAATTTTCCATAGAAGGTTTAAGAGATGAAAGACTACAAAAGATAGACCCACACATATATGCGCTTCGATACCTTAATGACATATTAAGGTATATCTATAAGTTCGAAGTTCCTTTAAAAAATTATTATATTGCTTATTCATAAATGTTTTTTAAGGCTGGAAAATTTTGAGAAATTTATGCAGAAATAAAAATTTTTCCAGCAATTTTATTAGGCTACAAGTGTGGCAGAAATATTCGTACCGATAGTTATCATTTAGGGTGGAAGTTAGTGATGATAATGCTATTACGAAAACACAGTAATTCGATTAATAGATAGAAAGAGGTGATAGAAATAAATATTTTTGAATTGAAAAATATTCTACTGCAATAATCTTAAGCTTAAAAAATCCATAGGTCAACCATTAAAGCCAACTAATCAACCTAACAAGTAAAGCTAACTATTAAAGCTAGTCAGTACAACTAATCACAAAAGTTAACCACTAAGGGCAACCATTAAGGTTAAACACTGAAGTCACTACCAAAGCCAACCAATACAGCCAATTACTAAAGTTGCCACTAAAGCTATCCATTAAAGCCACCTATTAAAGACAATCATTCAAGCCAACCACTGAAGCCAACCACTAAAGCTACCCACTAAAGTCAACCACTAAAATTAAATAACAAACCCAACCATAAAACCTAGCAATAAAGCTAGATATTAAAGCCAACCACTACAGACACCACTAAAACCACCCACTAAAATCAACAGTAAAGACACTCGCTAAAACCACCAGTTAAAGCCAACCATTAAAATCAATCATTAAGTCTATCCACTAAAGTCACCTATTAAAGCCAACCAATAATTGCAACCACTAAAGTCAACAGTAGAGTCATTCACTATAGCCACTTATTAAACCCAAATATTAAAGCCATCCACGAAAGCCACTAAGCCAACCACTAAGCCAACCATTAAAGCCAACCATAAAGCCAACCATTAAAGCCAACCAGAAAGTCAACCATAAAGCCAACCATTAAAGCTAACCATAATATCAATCATAAAGTCAATCATAAAGCCAACCATAAAGCGAACTTATAAAACTAAACATTAAAGCCATCTACTGAAGTCATTCCTAAATAATTACTGAAGCTGAATATCAATAGCGTCAATGTATCGTTTCATATTTGTTGAGATGGAGCACGTAACAAAACGACGTTTACACAGCTTACAAACCTTAAATCCTAAGGTCACTTAAATTTAAATTTAATGCAAGAATCTTCGGAGTGTCTGGTCCTCTACAAATGGTTTGTACATACCTTTGCTCAAAAAGTTACCCTGATTTGTTGTTGTGAACTACTCCTTAAAAAATGTACCTTTTTTAAAAATTTTTTTATTTGGTTAACACTCCTTCTTGAATATGTCAAATTTGAGCCGCCGATCTGTCAATTAGTTGTTTCAGGCAGTTTTAATGGAAACTACCTCAGTGCATTTAGCGATTTTTACTATGGAAAATTCTTGTTGTACGCGATTTTTTGATCAAACACGGCACCACTGTCATCGGTCAGGCACCATATTCACCAGATCTGGCGCCGTGCGCCTTTATCCTGTTCCCGAATTTGGAATAAAATTTAAATTTGTGTTTTATTTTCAAAATCCGAATATTTTTTGAGCAGAAGGTATATTTAATATTTTTGCGAAGTGATGTATTTTTGTAAATATTTACTTTATATACTTTAGCGGTTTCTTTTATTTATATATAACAATATGTATATATATAATTAACATACATATAACTTAATTAGTATGCTACAATTTAAAATAATTTTTTCCTGTTATGAATTTTGTAATACATCTTCATATATATGGAATATGACGACCTTAGAATTCTACTTTTTATTATAGAACTGAAAATTTGTAACATTGGACCATATTTCGTAGTTACGGTGGCTTATGAATGGAATTGATTTGAAATTAACACTCCATGGGTTCTGTGTCTTTTTTAATTCTTTCTTTGTAATTTGCGTTGTAACTTCAAGTATACTCAAAATGGGTACCAAAAAGTGGGTAATCTATGGTAGCAATTTTATTTTTGAGAATGAAAATTTGTAACCCGGAGACTCATCTGGTGACTATGGTAATTACTGAATTGCCAGTAGTATTCTTTGAACTCATTGTCAATTGAACTCATTCCTTTTGAATTACTGATGCATCAAACACGAATATTCTAATGTACATGAACACTCGTTCTGATTTTGAACTTTGATTAAAGTTCCTTTAATTTTTTGTTTTTTTTTGGCAAATATAAATAGCTTTTCAAAAACAATGGAAAATTATTTTAAAATAACTTGAATATAATTATACAAAAATTTGAAGTTTAATGCTTGTGTTTGATACCGGTCACATTTGAAATAAGTTTGTATCCGTCATTCGGCATCGTTACGTTGTTTTTCATTAATTTATTATTTATTTTATCTTCATTTTATTGAATCCATTTTATTCATCAATACACTAGTTTATATTTATTATGTTGAAGCTATTTAAACCAGTGCACTTGAGCACTTTTAATCTTTTTTAACTCGAAGTATTTTCCAAACGCCTCCTTACGCCCTGACTGAATTATTGTTTATCATTTCATTAGATTAAGCAATAATTGACCTCAGATCTGCATACCTCCTCGAGGAGCCAGTAACCATTCTGAGATTTGTTAACGTGGTGTTGATAAGTCAGTCAGTTTTCGTAAATAATTTCAGGGCTCTATCCTTTATATATTTTTTGATGGGATCAATCTTGAGGTCCTTGAGGATGTCATTCGTCCTAATGTACCATGGTACTTTGAAAAGTCTTCTCAGAGCCTTGCTTTGTGGCATGTCTAGCTGGCGAATAGTAGTGTTTGAAGTTTTGCTAAACGCTACACATCCATATAGAAGTGACGGTCGAATTATTTGGTTATATATCAGTTTCCTGTTCTTAGCATTGAGCTTATATTTATATCTAACATTCTTTCTGTTACTTCATTAATAAAATTGGTCTTAGGAGGTCTTTTGTTAAGTATTAT
>NC_051846.1:136488279-136578169 GCF_002237135.1 Teleopsis dalmanni | reverse complement strand
CAGTGTTATAAAGCATTTATAAAACTGTATTCATAAACGTATTTTAAACTTAAAATGCTGTTAAAATGCTGTTAAAATATGTCAAAATTTATAATAGGTTTATACCTTCTATAACAGCATTTTAAGCACAATTTTTGATTGTGTAGTAATTTTTATTGGGTGAATTACAATTAAATATGGATGCTATAAGCATAATTAAAGAAATTGGTGAGTATTTAATTTAATTTTTTGTATAATTTTATATAATTATATAATTTTTTTATTTTTTTATATAATTAAAAACGAAACTATTGTGTAGATTTTTTAAATGGAATAGCCAAAAAAAATTGTCGCCATTTAAAAATATATAAACAACATGGAGATCCGTTTATGCTGCGGGATGATGAATTTCAACTAAGGTACCGATTTTCAAAAAAGGTCGTAGAAAAAATAATTGACTTAGTGAAACAGGACTTAACGTTTGATAGTAGAGGCGCTGGAACTTCCGCAAGATTACAAGTTCTAGTAGCTTTGCGATGTAGTCGCAAGATGGAGAAGTAGTACACACGACTGCCGGATTTTCGATGAATCAATTCTTAAAGAACAATTAGAGGCAGGAAAATCCAAAGGGAGCTTGGTTGGCGATTCAGGATACAAACTTCAACCATACCTATTCACTCCAATACTGAAACCACAAACACAAAAGAAGAACGATACAATGCTGCACACATTGCCACCAAAAATACAATTGAAAGATGCTTTGGTGTATGGAAGCAAAGATTTTGTTGTCTTCTAGATGGGTTGAATATATCATTGGAGAATGCGAAAACAGTTATAGTCGCACTTGCAGTATTGCACAATCTTGCAGTTACTTACAATGAAAATGACTCCAAAATACCTTATAATGACATTTTTTCTGCGGCTATCAACTTTAGTTCCTTATCTGACTGTGAAGAAATATGTGATGATAATTCAACAAATCGAAAGAAACCTAATGTTATATTAAAAACATTTATTGAAAAAAACTTTTAATGTAATTGCAAATTAAATAACGATTTATTAATCTTAAAAAATTTTTTAAATTTTTATTTTTGTGCTGCATTAATTCATATTTCTCACAGTGTTGTAAAATGTTTTGTGTTTAACAGTAATGTTATTAACATTTGTATTATAGTTATCAAAGGTTTATAATACGTTTATGAATAATGTGCATTATAAGGCCATTATAAAGTTAAAATACATTTTAACTAAAATGTATTTAAAAAGCATTTTAAGAAATTTTTATGAATAAGGCAGTTAAATTTTAACACATAAAAATTAAAAAGGGTTTTTTAAATAAAAATCACACTTATAAATTGTCTTATATTGTGTTATATATTTAATTTTATATTAAATTTTATAAAAAACTATTTCTAATACAGATATTTCGGTCTACTTCATGGACTAACTCAGATAATTTTTGCAGCAACATCTTTAGTGAAAAGATTCTAAGATTGCAAAAAGTAGATCTTGACCAAAATGAAAGGCAAGGTTCATCACCTCCAGCAGTAGCGGGGCCTGGACACAGGACACACCAATGGAAGTCTTAAATGACTAATTGGGATTTTACCTCGAAGTAATACTAACGTAGTCCCGGGGCAGGACAAGATCTCTAGGAGTGAGGGGGAGTGGTTTAGTCCGTGCGAATCGTGCACTAACCAGATTGTGGTCAGTGCGTAGATATTGCACTTCTCCTTGCTACAAAAAAAAACTTTGTGGACCATCTTCAGTGTACAATTAACGACCTACGCCTATTAATAATAAGTACTTGATTAATAAGTACTTAATTTACTCTTGTTACTCTAAAAGAGTTAAAGATAAATTTAAAAAAAAATTAATATTTTAAAACTTTCTCTATATGTTTCTCTCTATAGTACTTGATTCACCCTTTTTATTTTAAAACAGTTTTTAATGAATTTTAAAAAATTAATAAATTACAAATTTCTCTATACGTTTCTCTATATGTATTAGTTTATTAAGTTTTGTTACTCTAACCAGTTTTAAATAAATACTAAAAAATTTAAATTTTCAAAATTATAGCCAAATATATCTTTTTAACATGTTAAGATCTATAATATAAAAACAATTCTTTTTTAAATCTATTCAGCATTTCGAATAGTCAACAAACTCCGCTAAGTAATTTTTTAAAAGTCTAAAACAATATATCGTATATCACTTTTGGCAAAAGACTACATTAATTAATGATTTTAATCTGTTAATAATGGGAATATATGAACATGTGCCTTCAGTGATTGAAAGGGGTTTCTATTTTTAAATTTCGTATACTTTTTTGGACGTATTTAGACAGCACTTAGCCCCAGACAAAGAATATTACATATATTTTAAATATATTAAATAATATCTTTTACTACTAATTGGATACTAACCAAGTCACTGTAACCAAGTCATTTAAGTCATTTTTACAATACATTAAAATATCAATTACTGATGATTGTTTATCATAGTTATGCATTAATTGTTTAGTTTATTTTTTATTTAAATTTTAAAACTCAAATGATGAATGTGAATGTTGTAAAATAAAGTAAAAAAAAAAAAATGACACAAATATGTTAAATATTTTTTAAATTTAGTAGCCGTACACGTGTTGCTGGCAGTAATACGTTTTTGACGTACTCATTAATTTGAAAACATATATTTATAATTAATGTTTTTTTTAATCACATACTAGCAATAGCAAATTAGTTTATAATTTTGCATGCCAATTTTCCAATTTTTGCAAAATATGTTCTCGTACTTAAAAATTGAATTTGGCAAAATCTATTTCGGTTGTTTGACATTCAATGACGTTTCTCTTGTCATATTGAGACTTTGTCTATTCATATTGAAATGTACATTAACAGTTTATATATAAAGATATATATATGTATATATTTATCTGTATATATACCTGCATGCATATGAATTTATTTAAAGAAAATTGTTACTTAAATATGTATAGATATATAGACAATTTGTGTTAATATGTGTACATATTTTATATAGATAGTCATAAACTAAGGAGATTCAGATTTAATATGAAACGCAAAATCTGTCATGAATTGCAATTTTAAATATATAAATACGTATGGGTATATACATATGTACATTAGAGTGGCCGCAAAAAATTTTTTTTTGATTTTTATATGTTTCTGCTTGTTAAAATATTCCTTTTGATGATAAATGAAGGAAAATAAAATTTCAGATCGATCGCATTGTGCCAACCCGTGCCGAGTTGAGCTCAAAGTTGTAAAAGTACCTCAATATAGAAAAAGTCATCAAAATTACTACTTTGCTCGAAAAATATATTACTAACAGTCTTATTTCAGGAATATTTTTGACTAATTTACATTATTTATATGTTTTCACCTAATTATATTCTATTTTGTTTGTTTTACTGTTCTAGTTTTTAAAATTTTTCATGTTTTCGGCTTAGTAGTGACGATTTAGTATGAGATGGATACATGTGTCGATAATATTCAACAACTTGCAATAAATACTGTTTGTCTTTTTCGTCATATGTTAAGGCTCAGTTGAAGTCAGTGATTAACTTAACAGCTCTTTCTGCTGGATCGTTTACACCTGTCAGATTTTTACAAATTTGCAGGCCAGAAGAATAATCATCTCGTTCACCCCATGATGACGGATCGTACTTTAAAAAATCGGAGCTAATTTCCAATCGAAGAAAAAACCGTTTCGTCTTACAAGTAACAAAATAGCTGAGATCCTTATCTTCGAGCTTCATTATGTCTTCGATTGTCGTTTCGAATTTTTTTGAAAATGGAATATCGTCATCCTTAGTTTTTTCCAAAGCCATAACCATCTTTCCTTTAGTATCCAGTGGAACTTCAGAGTCGAAAAATACTGAGCCAAATGCTTCTTCTGACAAATACCACAAGTGATTTTTGAGTTTTTCTAATAAAACCGCTGAAATTCGTTTATCAAAATACTGGATTGCATCTTTAATTAGTTGTAAATCCCTACGTGGCGCTTCAATTGCGTGCTGGCATGTAAAATAATACTGTACGTAATAGCGAGTTAGAAAAATACAAATATTGCGTATGGCGTTTAATTCTTTTGCCGTCAGCTTGAATTCATCTCGAAAGAGAAACATTTTATAAACATAAATTCCTTTTGCCATAAATCTGGCATGTGAAGTTGCTCCACTGTTTGAAATTTGGATCATCTCCACCAATGAAAAGAAGAGAAAGCTGTAATAATTCTTTATAATCTAGTCGAGTATGATGAGATTTCAAGTTTGAAAGGCAAAACTTTTTGTGCATTTCGATGTCACTTATGCTTATCACGTTTTGCAAAATTTCATCTTGAATTCCACTTTTGAAGTTTTTAGTATCGATATCTCTCCATTTCCGAGCAAAACGCTCAAAAATTGAAATTTCTGGAGCCGATGAGGTACCAAAATTCAGTTCAAAAACAGCTTTTAGAAATATTTCGCTGATATGATGGCGGCATGGCAGAAAAAGTAATTCACCCTTGTGAATACCAGTATTAGAACTTGTTGTATCAAAGCAAATAAATTCAACTAAGTTGTCTAATTTCCAAGTAATTAAAAATCGATGAATTGCATGTGCGATTTTGTTGCCAGTGCTGTTATCTAGTTTCGGAATACCAAGTATTTTTTCGGTTTTTTCTCCTGTGACGACAAGAGCAAGTCGAGCAACCTTTTCTTTACCCTTCATTTCTGGTAGAAGTTTTCCATCCCAATGAAATACAAAAACTTGAGGGATCTGCAATTAAATATCTTAAATAAAACTTAAAAAGTAAAAACTTTGATAATTTACATCGAAATTCTTCAACATATCATGCGCTTTTCTGCGTCGGTATTCTTTTCTCATCAGGTGAACAGTTGTACGATTCAGAACAAGATCTTCTACGCGATGACCTAAAGCAGCTGCTGTTGCACTTATGAAATGAATCGCATCTCTGGTAGAAATTTTAGATTTATCCATGCAAGCAAGCATTCTATCATCAATGAAATGTATTTTTCCTCGTAAATTACTATTTGGTATTCCAATTGAAATATTTTCTTCTATTGCTACTTCCGAGGACGATGGATATTCCATAAAATCTTCACTATTATCGCTATGCTCAATATCGACTCTAGAATCTGTCGCTGCTATTCGAAAAATATATTTTCATGTATGATTATTAAAAACAAATAAAGAAACGTCAATCATTGATTCTTATATGTTATTACCTGGAACGCTTGTATATAAATCTTCCATATATTGCTGTTTACGTTTATCAACTTTCTCCAATAGTTCTAACTCGCGCTTTTCTTTTTGAAATAATTTTTTATCAATGCCTGCTATGCTTCCTGGTCGGCCTTTCTTTCTTTGTTGAATCAAGAAAGCTTTATCTTCTTGTATATTCATTGTTTTAACATCTATATCTTCTTGGAATATCTTCTTGAATATTCATTGTTTTAACAGCAGTAGGTGGTGCGATATCGAATATAAAATGTTCTATCTTTTCACGGAAGTTTTTTCTCATTGTCAATTTGACTGTCAATAAACAACTATAACAGCAATGTTACTACTCAGCTTTCGTAATACGAAATTCATGTGTGTTGCAATTTTTACTTCGTATCAAAAATTATGTAGGAAATATAAGCAGACGTAAGTGAATTCAATATCATAACGTAAAAACATTTAAATAATGTAAATTAGTCAAAAATATTCCTGAAATAAAACTGTTAGTAATATATTTTACGAGCAAAGTAGTAATTTTGATGACTTTTTCTATATTGAGGTACTTTTACAACTTTGAGCTCAACTCGGCACGGGTTGGCACAATGCGATCGATCTGAAATTTTATTTTCCTTAATTTATCATCAAAAGGAATATTTTAACAAGCAGAAACATATAAAAATCAAAAAAAAATTTTTTCCCATACAACTTATGGCCAGTCTAATGTACATACATATTACATATATATACTTATATATTTTGAAATTATTTCAAATTACGCCTATGACGCTTTTTGGAACAAAGGATATTATTATTTTAGTAATTCTGCAATGAAATAATGTATATATATATAGTTATATATACGTTACAAAAAAAAATATATATACTTTTGATCAGTATGTAGTACATATAGCTAGTTTTTATATCAACAAAATAAATCGTAATAAAGATATTATTTTAGTATATATAAAAAGATCTATTGAAATGGTCTTTTAAATAAACTGTATAAATATATATAAAATAGAGTTACTGATCCTGGCATCTACAGCTCCCTTCTTAATAGTAATTCAACCATTAATCGCTTATTATCATTATAAATGAACGAAAATAAATGCAAGAAATTAGAGGATACCCGATTTGATAAATTATACTTAAAAATACATCGTCCTTTGAAGTTTAGTTGAAAGCGAACAAAATATTAAAAATTAACTGCAATTTTTTGTGGTAAATTAACAAAAAAGTCTTACTTAATCTAGGCAGCCATTGCTTAATTTTTGAAGTACTATATCCCCTTAACAATAATAATACAGCGCAATTGTATGAACAAAAATTATCACTTGTGTTAGCAATGAAAGTTTCGGAGAATATGGATTTTGCAATTGTTAATTAAATAGTCCTGCAAAGCTTTTAGTTGGATTTGGACAAACTTCCTAAATCAGAAAAGTTTTGAAAGACATTTCAGTTAAGTTTTGCTATTTTATTTGTGGAAATTAAATGCAAATTATCCGTCATCTGACAATTGCCAAGTGACTATTAATAACACACCATAGTGTCATTTTATACTATTTCGAATGCTAATTGTAAGCTATTTAGACCTTCGGTATCAGGAGAATTACACAATCTTTTAAGAAGATTTATATTTGGAGGTGTTTATATTTAGTTCATATCTGTTTAACTTTTGGTGGATTAATGGTGATAGTCTATCATCCAACAATTGCCAACTGCTTATTGATAACACAGAGAAGTATCATTTTAAACTATTTCGTAAGGTAGTCATCGGTGATTTGGAAACTCTTGTTCATAGAATTTCATCGTTTTATATTGTCAATAATATACTTCAGCTTAGGTTTTAGTATCTATTTTGCTTATATTTTATTCATCTTCCCACAACAAATTCATACAGATTTTTTTTCTATTGATTAATTGTTACAGAGTCCTTAGTTTTTTAAAGCAATTATCTGGCATTAAGTCTTATCACCACGGTTCTCTTAACACATATATCAGTATAATGCACCGATAAACAACCCCATCGGATAAAATTCTGTCGATAGCAATCAAATTGAAGTCCACCTAACACCTGCGCTGTTCTTTGGGTCACAACACCCAGTTGGAGAATGCAATTCCAGATCGAATGAAAGTAATGTTAACTTTCATAACATTACAACTTTAACTACAGTCACTACGACACTTCCATTAAACGGATCATGCAGCTGAACATGTGAGCCATGATCCCCGTGATATCACTTTTACTTTTCCAGTCAAGTGCCGCAAATGACATTCATTCACTATCATTTACACTTCAAATAGTATCGTGTGATGTCTATTGTATTTAAGTTGCTTCTTTCGACAAGGCTGCCACACCTCAGGAATAGTCTAATTTTCTAAAATATTATATGGGTTTTCATATTTTGATTTTGGTGAGTGTATTTATTTATTAATGTATATTTTAGACACGGTTCAATATCGCTTTTGGATATTTTAAGGTATTAATATTTTTTTTTATAATATATATATATTGTATTTGAATTCATTAGATATGTTAGATTCGTCTCACTAATTACTGGACATAGCAACTTCAAGTATCACCTCAAAAAGATAACTCATGCTGAGGAAGACACTTGCAGACTATGTCTAGAAGAAAAGAAGACAGCGGTGCATATATTGTGCCAATGTCCAGCACTGGCAAGTAGGAGGAAGACTGTCTTGGGACACCATTGGGTTGTTGACGACTTGGCAGGAAACCTCAAGCTAAATGAGCTGCTTGCATTAACAAAAGATGTAGTTATGCGAACGGAAGCCACTCCAGCTTTAACTCAATAACAACATCCGAGAATCGAAGGAAGAAAAAGGACCCAAGTCGTTTCGTGGTCTACTTCGACTAATCCTTCACTTCAGTGGGGCCACTTGTTGGACAAAGCGCTGTCCCAATGTCCCACCATATATATATATTCGTCTCTAAGGAATTCGAAAATATTATTTATTTATCAACATAAAGAATAGATACTGAAGTTATTATTTATTTATTTTAATGTACATTTTTTAAATATAATATAATTAAAAACTTTGTTTTTCAATGTGTAAAATATTTGTTTTTAGTTCACTAATGTCTTATATTTTGTATCATAAAATATTAAAAATATTTTTTAAAAAAGTAAAATTAAAAAAATATATTTGAATGATAACATCAATTAGTGGCGCTTTAAAAAAAAACAAATTTTTTAAAAGTAATAAAAATTATTCATGAAATTTAAAGTGAACCACTTAAATATTTTCACAGTTCTGTGTCAATCAATAACTCAATGCATTTGAAAGATACAATATAAAAAATAATAAATGATTGACAAAAAAAAGTAGTACTTCAATATTTTAATTCAATTATATTTAATTTTTATTTATATATTTTTAAGGCTATGGAAATACATTCACATATATAAACATTAAAATCATATGCATATGTAAACAATATCTTAGAGTAAAAACATATATTTTTAAACATGAAACAGTTATTGTATACAAAATTAAATAATTGATTTAGTTTTTCATAATATTTACAATAACTAATTTATAAAAAGATAGAAAAATACTCTAACATTCAGTATTTCTATTATCTCAAATATTATTTTTATTTTTGCTTGTTTAAAGATTAGATATACATACTTTTTCTGTCTCAATATATCATTTTAAAATAATTATATCAGTTTTTGCAAATTTTTTTTAATAAACATTGAAACAAATAATAATGAGTAATTCAATTGTAATTTAAATTCTATACTTCAATTGCTGTTATAGTCAATTTATCAAATATCCTTAAATGTGTATTGAATAATAATATTTATTGCCACCTGCTGGCAGACACGTGTAAACACTTACTTAAGTATAAAGATACATTTTTTTGTTTTTTTTTTTTTGTATCCTGAAAAAAATTTATTACAAATTTTACTAAATTATTTGATTTATATAAATTAATGTTGAGATGATCTAAATTATAATAAAAACAGTTCTTCGTATAAAAATATATTGGATCTGCTTTATAAAGTTGCTTTTATTTTCACTATTAAGAGAAAATATACAAAATATATAATATTTGTTACAAGAATAATATCGTTATCCTTTTGAACGTTACCGATGCTGTTTCTAAACGCGCAACCGAAAATAATAGCCATGGCATCGTATGTAGCCCTTTAGACCCAAATGACCGACTAGAATCTTTGGATTATGCAGACGATAAATGCGAATTGACACATCGTTTGGCCGACATGCAGCGACAACTTGAAAATCTGGGAGCAGAGCCACAAAAGTTGGGCTTAGGATCAATGCACAAAAAATCAAAATGCGAATAAATACAAAATACAATAAGCGACTTGAACTTTAAGACCAAATCGTGGAACAAGCATACGAACACGGTTGCCACTTATGGTACTTTAGTACCAAAATTGGTACTTTTTTTTCCGTTTGGTACTCTGGTACTCATGTTCAAAAAATGGTACATTTTCGGCGATCCAACTTTATTGTGGATATTGTATTGTTTTATACTTTTTGTACATTTTATATAAATTGTATTTTCTGATAAAAAGACAATAGAAAAATTTTGGACCTTTTTTTACAGAAATGGTACCTTTTTAAACCAATTTTGGTACAGAAAAAAATTTTCAAGTGGCAACCGTGTTTCTATCTCTCACGCTCTCTTTTCTGTTTCCCTCTCTTTCTTACTCCCTCTCTCTCTATCTTTAACACTCTCTCTCTCTCTCTGAACGTATTTATCTCTCTTTCTTTATTTACACTATTTATTGATTATTTATTTGACTCAAAGCAGTTTAAAAGTTATATAGAAGTATAGTATTTGCGAGTTTTTTAGTGAAAGTGTGGCTATATTTTTACCTTACTCGCTCTCATTCCTTGTGTTCTTGTTTACTAATTTACTTAATTGCCCATTACAGACGAGAGTCGTTCTTGTGCTCTTCGATCATGTTTTCATTTTGATATGCGATTATATTTTTGAGTTCCTATGTATCTTGTTTTTGCGAATCGCACACACTCAACGCTGTTATCTGTTTAGATAGAAAATCATAGATTAGAGTAAATACAACGACTGAGTATACAGCTTTTAAAAAATTAATGTACCATTCAACAGCATTCACTTTATTAATATATATATGTATATAACAGATTATGCTTATATTAATATATATGTATATTTAAATCATATAAAATGTTATGTATATAATTATTTTATATATACTATAAGTACATGTATTATATTATATATATATTTAATTTTTTGTGAATAAGTTTTTTAAATTGCCATCAAATTTTTTCATAAGCCTAAATAAAGTGATATTCTAATATTGATATGCTTCCAATTTATTCTAAATTACAACTAGCTTATCTGATTCAATAGTCCAGTCCAGTAAATTTTTCACTTAAACCGCAATGGAGGTTTCATACTGGTTTATGGAGGTTTATTATTTTCAGTTTTCAATTTATTTGCTTTTAGTCTCTTATTAAGATTTTCGATATTAACTAGAAATTCATTTCAATGAATTTTATTTCTAAAAATTGACATCAGTGCTGCCACATTTTGTGGCATGCCTTAATCGACTTAAAAATTGGCAGCTTAATTGGCATAAAAATCAATAGAAAATTTATTTGTTCAATATTTTCCATGTAAAGCTGCTTGGATATATTATTTATTTATAATTATGTGGAAAATTGTGAAAATTCTATGTCATCATTATTTCTCCGCCCGTTTTGGTATTACAAATTAAATTTTACAATTTCCTTTCAATGTGGAAAAAATATTTTTCTGACGTATGACGGCCTATTTATCGTCATTACGAAAATAAGGTAAAAATCTTCCTGTTTTTAAATTTCATTCATTTTGGCATTTAATTTGAAGTCCTTTTCCTTTACGGAGGTTTTATTTTCACATTTCGATATTGCGTATATGTGTGAGTATTTCGCCATTTTGTTTATTTTCTTTTTCGTGTATGTGTTGATGTGTTAATGTCAGTTTACATTTCAGCGCCATTTTTTTTTAATTTGCCACTGACTTTGATTATATTTTTTCCAATATCTTTTAATAAAAATTTTTTTTATGATATAATTTTTATTTTTATTAAGACTTTTGTGCTTTAATTTGATATATTGACTTCCCCATAAAGAACATACTTAATCACAATGGAATAAAAGGAAATAAAACCCATATTAAAAATGAAATGTAATCATTTTTATGTATTCAAGAAGTAATTAATTTTATTATATACTGCATATGTATAAATTACAATCACAATTATATAACAATACATATATGCTATTGAATACAGCATTTCTATAGCATGAATAAAATATACTTTACAGGATTAAACCTTTTGTTGAAGCTACTGATAACTATTATTCATGTTTTTAATTAAGAAAATAATATACAAAAAGTTTTTACAATATTAAATAATATTAAATAATTAATATATTAATAAAATTATATAAATAACTTTTTTTTATTATTTTAGTATTGATTTACTATTTTGCTTAATGAAGCATGTGCTATATTGCAGTGTATATAAGTATATATTTCAAATTAATTCTATTCATATTGAAGCCCAGATCTCTTTGAATCGTTCAGGTGAGATTCACGACACATGTCGTCCACTAAGTCTCAATTCTCTCGCAGCATCGCTAAATTGATATCTAAATGCTCTTGAAATAATCATTCCAAACCTGTTTTCTTATTCCTATTACCTTAACAATATCCGATCTTTTTTCAAATTACTTATTTTTTTATATATGTAGATTTAAAGGGTTTTTGTAGAAAACTATTGAAAAGTTTTGTTTTGTTTGAGCTTTTTCCGAAGATGTTATTCGATGACTATATTATCCATAAACAGAGCAGTTAGATATTCTCTCGGTTGAAAGTAGTTATTGTCATTGTTCAATGCAAACAACTTACCAACGATTCTAATCATAAACCCAAACGTGGAATATTCTATTTTAGTCATTAGACCTTTTAATAAATTTAACGCAGTCACCACACACTTTGATCTTTATTTAAAAGATTAAAACAAGATGTGGTTTAAAACGTCAACGATTTACCGAAAGCCATTTAATACAAGCTCTTAGCATTTTATGAAGTACAATGAACCCATTTATGTTAGTTTTTGGATTTCCAAACATTGTTCAAATATTGGATTTCAATTTGCCAATAATTAAACTTAAATACAGATTGTCAGAAACATCTGCAGTATTTAGGTCACAATAAAAATATATAGTTGTCCGTTCTATAGATGAGACTCCTCCATAATCCTCAAACAAAAGAATTGCTGAAGATGAACTCGATTATCTAGCTTGAAGGTAGAGAAAGTAATGGTGTGCTTAAGAATTGATTAAAGTAGTCTTAAACGCAAATAGAATTCTGTTGATAGAATACATTGAAACAGGTAAACCAATAAACTTAGACTATGATGAGTGAGAACCTAACTCTTTTATTCTTTCAATTATGTACCCAGAATTTGATTAGCGTGACTCTTCTGGAACTCTTATAGAGTTCTGCTGAAAGACTACCTTCCATTTTATGTTAAGGAATTAATCAGAGTATTCAAACAGAATTTTAGTGATATACTACCTCAAACTGATAAAGCAATAAACTCAGATTATGATAAGTGGGAGCCCGATATTTCCCTTTTTTTCAATTTTTAGTCCGGGAATTGATTAACGTAAGTCTTCCGAGACTAAAATAGAATTTTTTGCCAACGTTTAATCTTGTAAATCAATAAATTCATGTTAAAATAGAAGAAAACAAAACAAAATTTAAAAACTCTCAGTCTTCTGATACTCAAGTACGATTTTGTTGATGGATTACTTTTAAACCGGGAAACGAATAAACTTAAATTATGACAAAGTGGAATGCAACATTTTCTCTACAAAATAATTTTGTGTCCAAAAACTGATTTTCGTTAATCTTCTGAAACTCAAATAAAATAAATTCAAATTTTAATGGGTGGGAGGGAACTCAAAACTCTTTATCTTTTGATTCTATGTTTGGGAATTGATTAGCGTCAGTATTCTGAAACTCAAACAGAATTTTGTTAATAGACTGATTACCATCAAACTGGTAAGCCAATAATTTCTGATTATGATAAGTTGGAACTGAACTTTTTGAGTTCTAAAAGATTTAATATTTAGGAATTGATTAGCGTCATTCGTCTGAAATCCAAATAGAAGAAAAGCTTCACATTGTTAAAATAATAACCTTTACCACCAATTGGACATGAACATTTGTTTAAAAATTCAGATTGATGAAAAAAGAAACTCATTTTCCTTTACGAAAATGCATCTACATATTCAACTCAAGAAACCATTGTTAAATTCATTGAATTTAAGTGCATATTTTTGCAATAACCAACCTTAAATTGATGTTGGGCACTACTTTTAAATCTTCTTATACCTTGAAAAATGTGTTATTGTAGAGTAAAATTTTACAGAAACGACAGAGAACCACTATGGAGATGGATTCGATGAATTAAAGTATCACTGACAAAAATGTATTGAATTTAAAGGATTAAAAAATAAAATTTGTATATAAAATAAAATAATTCTTATAACTAAAAATTCATTATTTGAATCTTAATTATTTGATGCTCATATATTTGTAGTAAATAAGATTCTTCGAACTTTTCGACACCAATATTATTTAAAAATAATGCCGAATATTATTGAAGAACCAATTCTGTATAAAAAGTGTTCTAAACTTATAAGGTTTATAGTTTCTAATACTGTGGATCACGTGTATGCAATAAATTTATACGAAAGTTTCTTTTTTGTTTTTAAGAATACAAAGTTCATAAAAATTTAGTACAAATTTTCTATAAATTTTCTATACATTCTTTATAAAATGTAACCAAACTAACAACACAATGCCAGTTTATTACAAACTCTTTGTTTAATTATTTCTTATGAAAATAAACAAAAAAAATTTTTTTTTATTACAACAAATATTTTTATTTTATTATTTTAATACATATACAAGCAAAAAATATACTGAACCTTGCTTTCGGAAAGTATTTTCATGAAATAATAACAAATACCCACACATGTGAACACAAAATATTTACTCCAAAGTAAATATTTATCATCCTTGAACTTCTTCATGAACAAAATATTAAACATATATTTTTAAATATTTAATATAAAATAAAAACTTATAAAAATAATTATAAGTAATGTAAAAAATATATAAAAAAAAAATTTAAAAAAAATAAAAAAAAACTTATTGTGTAAATTAAAAAATATATATATATAAAATAATGACAATTAAGAATCAAAAGACAAAAGAGTAGAAAAAACTGGTTGTGTCCTTGCAGCAAAATAAAAATGACGACCCTCGCCTTATGTGATTTGTTGGAAATTTTTTAAAAAATATAAATTTTACGCTGTACTTGCATTATTATTCCGTTTTTAAAATGCAGCAATATTTTCTAAAATTTTATTCATTTGTCAACTCAACCCTAAAGCGTCCATACACTCACTTACTCTCAGCATTTCGTCCTAGCAAGTATAGTAGGAGGAAAACGCGCATACGTTTATACTTCTGGTTCAGTTCCTCAGTGTGTCGCAAACGCCATTTTGTTAAATTCATTCAATGCCTTTTTGCTTTCAACTTTCGCTTACTGTTTTGCTTTATTGTTATTATTGTTTATTATTCTTTTATTTATTTTTTTTATTTTTGTTATTTTTTTAGTTTTGTATTGTACTTTGAGCTAGTACAGCTAACAAATGCTAGTACATTGAATTAAAATGGCTGAATATACAAATATACATGCGTACACATATTTATCGCATATAAACACACATACACGTACACAAGTCCAGTCCTGTCCTGTTTGAAGGATTTTCGTTTTACCAAATGCCCATTGCGACCATTTGACATAATCGCTGAATATGGAGCAGTTGGCAGTTGCTAGATGTCTCGGTAAACAAGGAAGTGTGTCTACATGCTACTGCTTTCATCTTATCTGCATCTGTATGGCGTCTGTTTTGTATATTCCATTGTTCCCACTCATTCATATCTATATTCGTTGTGGAGAAAGGAAAAAAGAAAAATCACAAAATTTATGCATGTGTAAATTTGCTTTGCATATGCGGCAGGGCAGCAGCTTCCATTTCTTCACCTGGGGACATTTAGATTGTAGTACGTTGAGTGCCTGTGAATTACGTGCAACATAATTTTTAATAGTTTTTTCATGTCAAATTGTTGTGGAGTCAACAGTTTTATGTTATTTTTTTATTTTTTTTTTATTTTTGTATCCTTGCATCCTGGTTTTTCTTTTCGTTTATTTTGTTAGGTCTACATTTTTTTATATTCTCTTAAATTTTTTTCTCGAATTTATTTTATGGCATTTCAGTTTCTCTATTTTACGATTTTTTTCGAAGCGGTAGCAGATCCTTTTTAGTGCCTCGCAATTGCATTGTCAAAACCGTTTTAGTTTGTGGCAGTTGCATGCCTCGTTGCATATTTGTGCGCGACATGTAAATAGTTGCATTCAATTGCATTTCAATTGCGGTTTGAAAAAATTCAGAATATGGACGAGTATATCAATTCGTTGATATATTTTGTATTCAGTTTTATTTTATTCACAAAATCCCACAAAAATCCTTGGGCGATAAATAAATTTCAAAAGACTCCATTTCACTTTGAGCAGCAAAATTACAAATGTGAATTTTAAAACTATTCTCATGTATCTATTGAGATATCATATTTAGCAGATAAAATCAGTTTTTTAGTCATACAAATAAATGAAAAATCTCTAAAAATGAAATAAAAATATCTGAGTTGAGTATTGTTTAACATAAAAGGATGTTATTTATCTCATTTATAAAGCAAATCGAAAAATTATTTATAAAACATTAAAATATTCGAATATTTTAACATAAAAGGATAATGAGGTTTTCGAACAGAAGTGAAATAACAACAAAAATTTATTTTTTTTTTTAAATTATTTTAATTTATTGAATTTTTGGCTGACCATACAACTGTTTCGAGTATTGCCAAATACCCTTCATCAGTGGTCTTGGAAATAATTCTTATATTTAATTATTCGTAAATAATTATTTTTGAGACTGCAAGTACCAGGAATCGAACTCGGGTCCAAATATGAAGCTCAGAATCAGCGCACCTTAACCAACTCATAAAAGGATAATTTAATATCCTGCAGTAATTTACAAGCAAGAGTCAAATTAAATTATTGAAATATCGCTTAAGAATTGTTGGTGTAAAAATATCTTAATATTATTCAACTTTTTTAATTTTATTAACCTCTTTTATAAGCCAAATCAAAAAATTATTTATAAAAATCAAAATCTGAAAATAAATTTTTTTTCTAATATCCTTTAATATCCTGCAGTCATTTATATGCACCGTTCTAAATAAATGATAGAAATATCATTTAAGAATTTTTAATATGAAAAAATCTCAATATCATTTAACGTTTTAAGATTATTAACTTCATTTATAAAACCTTGGCTGGATATAAGTTTTTCGTGATCAACTTGATATATCTTTAAAGTGTCTAGACCATAATACCATGATGTATTGAATAATCATATGTTTACTGTAATTATTTTTACGTTAAAGGGATAAATTTTATTTTTCACTATAAAATATATAATAGTAAGCTAATCAATATGAACTATACTGTTGACCATCAACTTTTTGACAACCCTTTATAATTTTCCAAATAACGGATACATAGAGTTATATATTTGAAACGGTACAATAAGCCAATAAATGTAAGCAATTTTTTTTTTGACGGAAAGGAATCGTTAACCAAAATTTTCCAACCTACCCACCGTCTTAACAATAATGAAACTATATAGCAGTGTTCTTAGAACAGTACAATGAACTTCACAGAAAAGTTCCATGTCATAATGGTCTTGAACCGGTTCAATAAGACAATAAATTTCGTAATTGTTGTGGGTTTAATTTTACATACTTGATCTGGGACCAAGATCCCGTCTTCAAGGTAGTCAAGTCTACGTCTTGCCGCCGCTGCGCAATTGCATAGAACATGTTCTTATGTTTCCTTCTTCTCATGACAAAGTCGAGAGAAATAACTCCCTACCACACCTATACTGGATGTTTCCTTCTTCTCATGACAAAGTCGAGAGAAATAACTCCCTACCGCACCTATACTGGACAGAGAGTAATCGATTTGAATTATTCCGTAAGTCACACAATTAAGATCAAATAAAAGTTCTGCCGGTATGGCATCCAATAACAGTTATTAATAATGTCTTTTATATTTGTTATTAAAATACTACATCCTTAATAACAGGAATTGTTATGGTGACTTAAATTCTTAAAACATATAAAAATTAGGCGAAATAAGATAGTTGAGCATTCAATGAATCGTCAATGAATTTACGTAGGTATCTACCTTTATAACTAACTATCACGGTGCTTTTAAAAACTTGAATTAGTATAAATTGCGGACCTGTGCGTTATTAGAACGAATGCCGCCTGTACCCGGTTGAGCCATGTCTATGGATATGATTTCGGTAAGGAGCGAGATCCACCTGAGACTTTTTATATTCTGTAGGTTAAATTACCTACTTATATTGTAGTTTCTCACTGAGTAAAAGCCCAAGTGCCAACAGTCTACCTAAATGACTTCATGCATAGACACCATTCACCACAGCCACTCTAAGGGAACCAAACTATTTATCGAGGGCAACTAAATACATTAAGACCGAAAAGTTTTCGGAAATTCTCATTTAAAATTCGCGCGCTGTATATTTTTCGATATTTTAAGTTTATGTAGTTTGGCAGCACTGTCCTTAATTACTATGCCAAAAATGAGCGCGATCTGTCAGACAGTTCGTTTACGGCAGCTGTTGAAACCAGTTCACCTCAGTAGTGCGTTGCGAAAAAAACAATGGAAAAAAATATTGAACAAAGAGTTTGCATCAAATTTTGTGTTTCGAACGAAATTTCGTGTGCAGAATCGTTGCGAATGCTACAAAAGGCTTATGGGGAATCAGTTTTATCGAAAACTCAAGTTTATGAGTGGTACAAAGCCTTCCAGGACGGTCGTACGACCGTCGAAGACATTTCGCAACGCACTACTGAGGTGAACTGGTTTCAACAGCTGCCGTAAACGAACTGTCTGACAGATCGCGCTCATTTTTGGCATAGTAATTAAGGACAGTGCTGCCAAACTACATAAACTTAAAATATCGAAAAATATACAGCGCGCGAATTTTAAATGAGAATTTCCGAAAACTTTTCAGTCTTAATGTACACTGGCATCTGGATCCCGTGATCACCAATTATTGGTGTTTGTTATAAATCAATTGTTCAATTGTTATTAAAATTGATTAAAAATGAATAAAAAACATTTTTCAGATTTCTCAAATGATAACATATATAGCATTTGTACTTTTTTATTAGAACAAGCTTTAAAGCCACCGTTTATGGAAAGTGCAATCAACTATTGTAATTTTTTAATTTTATAAACTTTAGTGCTATTTTGTATTTATTGCATATTTGAAAAAGAGTTTGACATCCAAAAAGATAATTATTTCAACACATAGTTTGATTGGGTTTTTAATAGTGTTGAAGTAAGACAAAAAAAATTAAAGGTTAACCGATCTAAAGGCATTATGTTTTGGCACATGAGAGTTGATTTATTATTAGCAACAATTAATCAGCTTTGTTTATAACTGCAGTAATTGCAAATTTCTGCGTCACTGGTTTAAGTCCATTTCCACTTGTAAATAATGCACTCCCAACTTGTTAATCACACCTCAATAGCATTCGCATAAGTAAGTCCTTCCACTAAGCTGTAAGCTACTTATTAACAAACAGGTGGCAGCACGAATTTATTACCGTAGATGTGTAGCCGAGTGAAGGCTATAGTATCAAGGCTTTGTAAAATTTAAATTACTTGCGCCATATCCGCATGCAGACATGATGGATGTGAAACATTAAAATAATATTAATTTTTGGTAAGAACTTAAGATTTTTTTTTATGGAAGGAAATTACTTGTTATTTACTTTATGGGAAAAGTACATGTTATTTTATTAATATTTTTTTCTTTTTTTGTACTTTATTTTGTTATGAATTTCACTTAGTTTGTGTTTTTTAAAGAAAATTTTAAATTGCAATTTCGCTTGAAGCACGCAACGTGCATGCTTTCGGCTACAATCAAACCAAATCCTCTTCCTCTTCTTGATTCTTATCATAACAGTACATACTCCCTCTTTTCCCATGTGCAAGTATGTGATTAAGGATCTTTCTTGAGTTACTTGCGTGTGAACTTGCATGCCATTTGACAGTTTGCGCCAGGATTCGTTCAGCCAATGTCTTGGGTAAAAATGCCAATTTAAATTTTTTTAAATTATATTTCAATTATGTTCCATTTGTTCAATTTTGTGTTCCTCCATTTTAATCATATTTTCATCTACGCCTGTATACATCGTCATATGACAATACAGACCATTTTCGACTCCATTCATTACTATCTTATCTTGCGTACTCCAACATTATATTTTTAACTCTGTTACATCCAGTTGAACTTCGTTTACTCTTAATTTTGAGAAAGCTTTGCTGCAGCTTCCTTTAAATTGCTCCAATGTAACACGTTTTTGGGGCTTCGAATTTCATCTTGCGGCCTTATAAACTTAATTTTTTGTGGTTGTTATTATATTATTCATATACGCCATCAAATTTGTGTTTATATCACTGTTACTGTTATAATGAATAATCTATAATATAAAAATAATAACCAAACCTAAAGATCCGCTCGGGCTTCTTGGCTAATGACATTACTTATAGAACTTAATACTTTCTAAGACATATAATAAATCTTAAAATCTTTTTAAGTGATTGTACTGCAATTGACTAAGAATCTCTGGAAAGTTATCTACAAGCATATTTAGTCTTCGGTGCAACGTCTTCACGGTCGCAGCAAAAATCATTGACAGGAAGATTTAATCTTCTAACATAAATACCTTACCGACATTGATCAGTGATCCGAAAATAGGCATACTTTATTACTTTACAAAACTGAAAAAACTTAGAACCACCAGAAACGCCTTATAAGCTTTAAATGTTCTGTAAGAAGTTTCCCTGTAGCTCAAGAAAATTAATCCTTAACCTGTATAGTCTTCATTCTTCATACTACATGCTCGATAGTACATAATCTCGATGGAATAAATCTGAAACACCTTTCTTATTCTTTTAATAGATGTGGATATATTTACTGAAAGAACGATTCAATCTTCTGACGTAGTTGCTAACCTAAAGTGACCAATCAGCAAGCCTACTAGCAATATAGTAATGATAGTAGTATACTAGTAAAAATAGTAATATTAATAATAGGAGTAGGATTAATAGTAGTAATATTATTAATAGTAATAGTAGTAATACGTCACAACTGTATCACTTGAACAACGTAGAATGGTCAATTCTGTGTGGTACATAACCATATGTTTGTCTGATCATGCTCCACCACGATGGATTGTCCGCATTGCAGTCCCAACTTGTCACCTAATCAGTTCTTATGGTTCCTAAACATTAAGAAAAAAATGCGTGGCAAACCTTTTTTGCGCTTGAACAGGTGAGTCATTCAAATTCCTGGTTTTGGAGATACCAACTTCAGAGTAGCAAAACTGCTTTGAAAATTGGTGCAAAAATCAAATGTAAAAATGTATTGGTCATCATGGAGAATACTTTAAAAAAAATTTGTCAGTTTAATTGATTAACGTCTGTGTTTTCATTATTAGACACAAAACTTTAAAGGCAGTCCTCGTAGTAATATACCATTACTGAGCTACTTGTTGAATTCTAAATAATCAACGAAAACTTCATAAAATTGATATGAACTCAAATAAATTTTAGATAAAGCTACTTTTGCTGACGATAAAAACAAATAGGACTATGCGTTTTGCTATCAGTTAGGGAAACTCTCCATACGACTAATATTTTGACGCAGTGTTTTTGTAATGTTGGCAGATTTTTTTTTATATAAAAACATCAAATTTACTTTTAGATGACTATGTATCGTTTATTCTTTCGATCTAGTATTAAATTGCTCAAGACATGAAGAACTGTTTGCTTACCCCTAGCGATAACTTCAGTTCTCAGATGTTCTATATGAGTATCTAACAAGTAAGGCCTAGTCAACTCATCTGTTCATATTTATATTGTACTATATCAGGTACTGTATCAAAAACGTATTCATTCTAATACTATTTGCTTGTCACAATCCTATGCGAAATGTACATAATTTATCATTTTTGCACAAATGCACTTTTCGTTTGTAGTTTTATCCTTTCACTCTACACAATTCATTGCAACTATGAGCATGAAATCCTTGCAAATCTCAGCTGTAGTCAGTAAAGCAATGCGTGTAACACTGATGATGCCACACTCCGTTACTGGCGAGATGCAATTCCAAGAACTCACTTTCGCAGCAGCTTGACAATTCTTAAACGACGTGAGTAAGTCTTTTGCAGTCCTCACTGACATTTTTACTACTTTTTTGACATTTCTCGCATTTGTAATGACAAAACTAAGTACTCGCATTAAACGTAATGTATTCATAAACTTCACAGAAATCTACAAAAATCTAGAAGGATAACCACTACCAACTATGGCCAACTTCACAACTTCGAAGTGTTTTAATTTAGTGCTCAGGCAACGTAATTAGCATTAAGGACACAAGTGAAATATTTAAGTATTTAGCATTGCAGAGCAAATGATAGTCTCGAATAATGGCAACACAATTTGTTTATTGTCATGCAAATGCTATTCTAATGTGTTTTACGACTGTGCTTCTCAAATTATATATACTGTATATATTCCTAATTTATTGCAATGCCATCAAGTACATACATACATACATACTTAGATAAACAAATATAAACTGAAAGTTTTGCAAAAATATAGGAAAATATGTATTTATTTTCACTCGGAATGATAAAAGTTTTTCAAGGTTAAGTTGATACATTTCCAATGTGCTTTATGTATATTTGAAATGAAACATAATGTATCTGTATATAAAATATGTATACAATAGTTCAACATATATACAATGTAAACAATGTATTAACAATTGGTCAGATAAGCTTAATTCCCTCTGATAATGTTTAAGAATAAAATTAGAAATGAAAAGGATTATACAGGATTTTTTGTTCTCACACTCTTTCATACGTTTTTTCTTTTTTTTAATTTCTTTAAAGAAGTCACAGATAGATCCTTTATCTTCTTACGTCAGTATAACCATAAAATAACCCGATAAAGTTAATTTTTTTTTAACCCGGAGATGGAACTTGATTTTAAAAGAAAAATTTCTAAATTAGTTTAAATTGTGTATAGTTTTAAATTAATTTTAGGTTTTAACCTCTAACATTAAGGAGATGAAATCAAAAACTTATCAAAAGAATAAATATGAATCAAATATTAAAACTTTCTTTTGAAGAGATGTGAGAGTCGGTCAGATTTTGATGCGGTTTATAAATATTATTTATTAAGTATAACACACTTCGTATCAATTATTAGAATTCATTACTAAATTATTTAGAACAAAATGGAAAGAAAAAATTGGTTTTACAATATCTCTACTATTTATCACATATACAGACAGCATGCAAATTAATATTCGGGTTCGTATATTAATATTTTTAAAAAAATTATATTTTATTTTTAATGTGTTTATTTTACATTTAATAAATTTGGTTACAATTTTTATTATAAGTTCTTGAATAATTATTTTATATAATATATTTAAATTTTTTATGTTATTATAGAAACCGACAAACAACTTTATTTTTAAAGACAGCTTTCTAAGACTCTTTAACTGAACCGTTTATATTGACTCTTTTCTTAACGACTCGACCGTTTGTTTTTAACCTTTCCTAACGACTCTTCCTAACGACTGACAATTCAAAGTTTTTCCTTTGATGCCTGAAGTCGTTATTGAAAATCTGAAATTGGATTTTATCAAATTAAATTCAAGCTTCTAAAATTCCTAAGAATTTTCTAGAAGCGTCTTTTCTCCATCCAATAGGATTGGAGCTTCTATTTGCTAAAGCACCTCGTCAGCGTCTTTAGCTTTGGCGTCAATAGCCAGATGACGATATCTATGTCCAATAATGATTGAACAATTCATCGATCAAGTATTTCAAATGATACTTGATCTGTTTTGCACAACATAGTTGCGTCTTTAAAGAAAAACAATTTTGTTTTCTTTTGCAACATTGTTGCCATAAGAAGTGCAGGCAATAAGCCTGACTGAAATTAAATATACGAACGCGCGTAGGCGTTTTGAAATATCTTAATGCGCAATTCTTAGATGCGCATACTTGAGATACAAAAATTGTGTGTAACGGCAAAGTGCCGTTATAGTAATACAGGGTGTTAACTTGCATTATATCGCATCTATAATCATATCTGAGCGCTTTGGGGATATTTCTCCATGAATAAATAATAAAAATAATACTTAACAAAAGACCTCCTAAGACCAATTCTATTAATGAAGTAACAGAAAGAATGTTAGATATAAATATAAGCTCAATGCTAAGAACAAGAAACTGATATATAACCAAATAATTCGATCGTCACTTCTATATGGATGTGTAGCATTTACCAAAGCTTCAAACACTACTATTCGCCAGCTAGAAATTCCACAAAGCCAGGCTCTGAGAAGACTTTTCAAAGTACCATGGTACATTAGGACGAATGACATCCTCAGGGACCTCAAGATTGATCCCATCAAAAAATATATAAAGGATAGAGCCCTGAAATTATTTACGAAAACTGACTGACTTATCAACACCACGTTATCAAATCTCAGAATGGTAACAGGCTCCTCGGGAAGGTATGCAGATCTGAGGTCAATTCTTGCTTAATCTAATGAAGTGATAAACAATAATTCAGTCAGGGCGTAAAGAGGCGTTTTGAAAATACCTCGAGTTAAAAAAGATTAAAAGTGCTCAAGTGCACTGGTTTAAATAGCTTCAACATAATAAATATAAACTAGTGTATTGATGAATAAAATGAATTAAATTAAATAGAATAAAATAAAATAATAAAATAAAACAACGTCAACGATGCCAATGACGATGACAAATTATTTCAAATGTGACCGTATCAGACAGAAGCCATGAAACTTCAAAATTTTTGTCTATTATACTCAATTATTTAAAATAATTTTTCCATTGTTTTTGAAAAAATAGTCTATTATTTATATATACAACAAGAAAAAATTAAAGGAACTAAATCAAAGCCATTCAAAATCAGACAAGTGTTCATTGTTCCATTGAATATTCGTCGTTTGATGCATCAATAATTCAAAAGGAATGAGTTCAATTGACAATGAGTTCAAAGAATACTACTGGCAATTCAGTAATTACCATAGTCACCAGATGAGTCTCCGGGTGACAAATTTTCATTCCCAAAAATAAAATTGCTACCATAGATTACCCACTTTTTGGTACCCATTTTAAGTGTACTTGAAGTTATAACGCAAACTACAAAGAAAGAACTAAAAAAGACACAGAACCCATGGAGTGTTAATTTCAAATAAATTCTATTCATAAGCCACCGTAACTACGAAATATGGGCCAATGTTACAAATTTTCAATTCTATAATAAAAAGTAGAATTCTAAGGTCGTCATATTCCATATATTTGAAGATGTATTACAAAATTCATAATAGGAAGAAATAATTTTAAATTGTAGCATACTAATTAAGTTATATGTATGTTAATTATATATATTACATATTATGTTATATATAAATAAAAGAAAGAAAGAAATAAAAGAAACCGCTGAAGTATATAAAGTAAATATTTATAAAAAAACAAAAAAAAATATTAAATATACCTTCTGCTCAAAAAGTATTCGGATTTTGTAAATAAAACACAAATTTAAATTTTATTCCAAATTCGGGAACAGGAAAAAGTCGCACGGCGCCAGATCTGGTGAATATGGTGCCTGAGCGATGACTGTGGTGCCGTGTTTGGTCAAAAAATCGCGTACAACAATAATTTTGCATAGTAAAAATCGCTAAATGCACTTGAGGTAGTCTCACATTAACAGCTGCTGTAAACAAACTAATTGACAGATGGCGCTCAAATTTGTACCATATGTCAAGAAAGAGTGTACCAACATAACAAAAAAAATTTTTAAAAAGGTCCATTTCTTAAGGAGTAGTTCACAAACAACAAAATCCGGGTACTTTTTGAGCAGAAGGTATGGTTAAAAACATTTATAAGGACCAGACACTCGAAGATCTTGCATCTAAATTTAAATTTAAGTGACCCTTAGGACCTTAAGGTGTAGCGCTATGTAAATGTCGTTTTTGTTTATTTTATGTACAGATTTTTGGATATATATATATATATATGTTTGCTATAAACTACTGCTGTTTGAATGAAAGTTTATACATAAAGATTTGCCAAGCAGCTTTTATTATTAAGGATAGATTAATGATAGATTAATACTCGATTGATGATAAACTAATTGAATGACTTTATATTAAAAATAGCACCTACCTAAAGAGGATGCTGGTCAATGCTCTCGCTCTTATAAACTTTTATTAAGAAAATACAAAAGTAGAATTGTATATGTTGGGATTAAATTAATCTTATCTGTCACTGCTAGTGGAACAGTTTTACGAGTACAGCAAGGTGGTTACATATTCGAAGGGTTGTTTGATCATAGCTCTCTTTAAATAAATCAATTGTTTTCTATATCCCTCTCCCATATAAATTTCATGGATTTTAGCAGGTTATAGAAGTTAATACCCCTCCAGTCTCAATAAATATGAAACGATACATTGACGCTATTGATATTGAGCTTCAGTATTTATTTAGGGATGACTTCAGTAGGTGGCTTTAATGTTTAGTTTTATAAGCTCGCTTAATGGTTGGCTTTATGGTTGACTTTATGGTTGACTTTATGGTTGGCTTTAATTGATGGCTTTAATGGATGGCTTTAGTGATTGGCTTTAGTGGATGGCTTTAATAGTTGGGTTTAATAGGTGGATATAGTGGATGACTCTACTGTTGACTTTAGTGGTTGGAATTATTGGTTTGCTTTAATAGGTGACTTTAGTGGATAGACTTAATGGTTCATTTTTAAACTTTTCCAGTTCATACTGGACTTGGCATTTAAATTAATCGAATTACTGTGTTTTCGTAATAGCATTATCATCACTAACTTCCACCCTAAATGATAACTACGAATATTTCTGCCACACTTGTAGCCTAATAAAATTGCTGGAAAAATTTTTATTTCTCCATTAATTTTTCAAAATTTTGCAGCCTTTAAAAACATTTGTGAATAAACAATATAATAATTTTTTAAATGAATTTGTCAACTGTCAACTGGAACTTCGAACTCATAGATATACCTTAATATGTTATTAAGGTATCGAAGCGCATATATGTGTGGGTCTATCTTTTGTAGTCTTTCATCTCTTGAACCTTCTATGGAAAATTATTACTCCTGCATAACATTCAACTTGTAGTATTGGCAGCTTTAAAGCAAATTGTTAATTAAATGTTTTACAAGTGAAATTAAACCTTCAAGTAAAAACAAATGTAGGAAGAGAAAACTTTTTAATTGACAATAATTCTTATTTGAAATACACAAATGCATTTCTCCTACTATTTGCAAGTTGCAAGGACTACAATTCTAATTTACAAATCCATCCAACCATATACAGGGTGTTTTCATACAAAATGGAATATAGTAGAGAGTTGATTCCTTTGTTCAAAAAACGAAAGAAATCGTTGTAACTCAATATTAACTGATAAACTGGGTGTCAAAGAAAAGTTAACCCGAAAAAGTGCATATATCAATTTGTTACATACATGTTTAAGAGTACATATGTATATATACATATTGGATGTACTTCTTTACAATCTGCTTACTAGCATTCGTAACAACTAAGGTCAAATTTTTTTTATATTTTTTAATGTATTTTTTTCCTAATTCAGTTTTTAGAGTTTCATGTTCTTGAGAATTGTTTTATTTCGATTTGACACCAACGACAGCTTTTTCTGTTTTCCAGAGTTTTTAGTTTTTTTTCCATGTTTTTTATTTAATTTAATTTTATTTTATTTTAAAATATCTTATCTTACACCATGCTTTAATATATACTTTTGTTTATAAATACATATCAAAATATTTAAAATGAAAGTGGAACTATTGTCTTTGAAAGTTTTTTTCACAATTTCTGTTTTTGTTTCGTTTTTATCTCGGGTGGTATTATATATTTAATTGGAGATTAAAATTTAATGCCATTTTATTTTAATTTTATAAAATAAACTTATAGTATATCTTGACACTATAATAAATGCATTTATCATTTACTTATGGATATTTATACACGAATATGTAGTTTGTAACCAGTATGTAGTACACTAAGGAAAGGAATTACATATCTGTCCTTATCACCATATTAAAGAAAACCAATCCAATTGAAGGATATAGTATTAACATTTTAGTATTATTAAAACTATTGTCGTGAAATCACCCAAATGCCGGTACTGCCGCCAGAAAAGTCCTATTGCATCAAATTACACTTTTAATTAAAGCTCTTTAAAGCTTTGTGAACAAAGTCCACAACTAAATCTGGAGAAGAGCTCTTAATCTGTTCTGGTGACAGAAATTCCATTTGAAATAAGTTTCTTCTGTGCGTTGTTAAGGCTGGACAGTCATAAAGAATATGCATACTTGTTTCCGCATCTTCGAGGCATAAACTCCATTCCGAATTAGCAGATAATCGAAGTTTATGTAGGTAATATTTCAGACCATAATGATCCGTAATTAAACCCGTTAAATTACTTTTTTAAAATTTAAGAATGTTTTTGTTGGAGTACGTTTCGAACAGTGCTTTGCTTTGTCTAAGTCGTGGAAAATTTTTCCAGTACACCAGCGCAAACGATTCTCCCTCTCCTTGATTATTTGTTTATACTAGACCAGTTTAACCTACAAAAGACCCTGTAAAAGTAATTTTTCATGCAGTGCTGACTAGCTCTTTAGCTTGTTCATTTCCCTAAACTTCCTGGAACCCGGAACCCAATAAAGACTTACCTTATTCTGTGCTGCAAATAACTGTAGTATCTATTTCTACTTGAAAGTGCAAGAAAACAGAGCTGTAAGAGTAGCCTGGCTGTCAAAGTAAATAACAATTTTAGAACGAGACGATTTTTTGATGATATTGGATCTTACGCTTAAGCTGATTGCGTGAATTTCAGGTTGGAAGAGACTGGGTTATGTGCCTCTAGCTTCCAAAATTCGGGTGTTGGCTCTACTTACACCAACACCAGTGGCTCCATCCATTTTTCATCCATCTGTGAACCAAACCAAACTTTTTCTATCAACTTGTAGGCCTCCATTATCTTACGTTCAACGTGATGATAGATGTATCTTAAATTTTTAGCCAAAGCGATGAACTTTTGCTATATAGTCTCCATCGCACTGTGGTATTTTATGTGTTCCAAATGATTTTAAATTTTATTTCTTTACCATAGTTATGACAAACGTAAATAGTGTCAGCTCACTATACTTATTTGTTGGTTTAAAGCATTTTAAAAAATATGAAAAATTGTTGTAATATATATATTAAAACATCATAAATGGTTAATATTCAACGTTTGTTTAATATTTTTTAATATAATCTATATTTCGACTATTCTTAATGGTCATCATCAGGATCTGAATCTAAAATAATTTAATATTAATAAAATCTATATCTGAAAATCATCCTCTACATTCTAATGTCTATATTGAAGGAACTGAAGGAAAGTCGAAATATGGAATATATTAAAAAAATATTAAATAAATGTTGAATTTTAATTTTACCACCTTCATAAATGTGTAAAAAAAGAACAAATTAAATTTTTTAATTTTTTGATTTAAAAATAATTTAATAAAAATAATAATTAATTAAAATATCTAAACTCACTTAAGTAGCACTCATCTTAAAGTGAGCTTATATACGGCAATATTAGGAAAACTCATAAGTTCACGATGTCTGACAAAAGGTTTAAATTGCAAAGAATCCTTGCTGTGTGTCGCTGTTTGCTTCCTTGACTGATACAAGCACAAACACTTAAACGGGTACCCACACATGCACACATACACACTCTAAAAAGTACATAAAATATTTATATACTTTACACTTTGTCATTATTTAAAATGTCAACATTGCCTGTATGAGAACGCGAATATAACAATAAACTGTGCCTTCACCGTGCATAAACGTCACCGTCAAAAGCATACTGAGTTGATCCTTCGGTAAGGATACAAACTTTTCTATCCTCCTCTTTTTTATATTATAGAAAGCAAAAAAAAGCGCTACTGACTAACTGCCACAGTGACTTCAATGAAACAATAAAGCATACAAAAGTACTTAAACTTAAAGTCAACCACACACACACACACATGGATCGTGTGTAATATGTATCCATGCCTTACTGCACACACATTCATAAAATTGATAAAAGGAAACTGTGTCTAAGTTCGTTAACCCAAAACCCCTACAAGTCAAACAAAGAGCAAAAAAAAAATATTCAAAAAAAAAAACTGCTACTAAAAAGCACAATTTTTAAAAAAAAATGAATGAGGGAGAATGACATTTTTATGTCAACACATTTTATGGACAAGCGTACTTAATGTAAAATAAAAAATAAATAAATAAAAGAATAAAATTAATGTTACTAGTTGGTTTCTGTTTTAACAGTTATAGTTGGAGTTGGAGTTTCAAAGCATGTGTCCAATAAACGTAATCGTTCGTTGCACAATTAATCGATTTCCCTTTGAAGGTGCAAAAAAATATTATCAAAAAAATCCTTTTTGAACTCACATTGAATAATAGGTAGTGAATTTTTTAATCAATGTAATCAGCGGATTACTTTATTTTGCTTATGCACAATTGGCAGCTTTTTATTATTTCCTGACTCTTCGATTTCATTGTATCTTCTGTTATTTTATAAATACTGCACTACTTTGGAATATATAAATTTTTTTATCATTCCTTTTAACTCACATTTACGTAAGTATAAAGAAAATTTTAAAAATCGCCTAATTGTATACTCCCATTGCATTCATTTAAATAGTTTATTTGATTTAGATGTGACTAATGAAGTTGACTAACCGTACAAAGAACTTTTGTGGTTTTCCAACCTAATTAAGAATAAATCAAAGAAAATTACATCAAAAGTGCCGAATGCAACATTGCCAAATATATTTCCCAAAAGGGAATTTATTGAAATTTTACACATTTTTTTTTAAGATCCTATATTGAATATGAATAGTACTATTTTAACTAAGTGTTAATTTATTACTAATGTTGAGGTGTACTTAATAGATATTAAGAGAGACGTAAGCGTGTTTACTGAACCAGTATTCAGTATTATTTCTCTCATATAAAAAACAAACCTTTCAAACAAACAATTGCCACGTGTCCTAGAATTTTCATAGATATCTCTGACACATAAAAGCTGTTCCACATACATAAATCATCTTATATTAATGGTAGCAACCAAATCTAAATTCAATTAGTATAAAATAATTTAACAGCAGTGGGAACATGGTATAAAAAAAATATTGACAGATTTCTCAGGTTTAACTACTTGGACTACATAATATTTTCTTGCTTATCCTAATATGACTATTCATATACTAAATTCCTCTTGTTTATCGATTCTTGCTACGCAGACTTGGACAGCTTGCATACAATTATAATTATTGGCCCCCTTATTATCTGAGAAGGCTAATAGATAGCATTATTTGAAATAGATTGATTTGTCTTCAATAGAAACTCCATTGATTTACACTTAAAATAAACATGTTGAGATTTTGACTGTAAAAATATGCTATGGTTCATCTTAAGTGAATCTCTAGCACCTTCTCTTGTGTCTATAGACATTTTAAATTTAAGTTTATAGCGCACTTCACAGTTGGTATTAAGTGAAGCTTCTTCAATACCTGTAGACATATTAATCTTAGAAGGCATATTGAAATCATAAAATTGTTGCTGATAAGCTTTCTGAAAGTCTTAAAAAAAAAGATCCTTAAGGCTAATGTTTCTACTGTCTTCCTACTGGGCCATTTTGTATTAACCGCAAAGTTCCACAACTCTAAAATGACGCGGTTGACTTTGCATCTACCATCTTCCAACTTTCGCCCATAAATTGATATTGTTTTCTGGTTAAGAGTCTTGGATAGCTCTTGTACTCAAATTATTGATGGTCTTGTTATTCGTTTTCTACACTCCAGCAGGAAGTGTTTCTTTATTTCAGGTACTTATTTACAACATATACATTTATTGTTTCAACTTTTCATATATACGAACACGATGTTGAGCATATCGTAGGTTAGGTAGCCGCCACAGCCTCTTTAATAAGAAGGTTGATAATGAATATATTTTAATTAGAAATTTGATTAAATTAGAAATCTAACTAGAAATTAGATTAAATTAGAAATCTAATGAGAAATTAGAGTTTTCTACAGTACGAATGATTTCATGTAAAGTTGTTTTCATAGATCTACCTTGAGATAAAGGTGTGAAGGAGCATTCCACAGTTGGTCTTAAATAAAGGTCTAACACACTCTCCATTTCCTATAGACTTACTTTACTTTTAAATTTAATATGTAAGTTTCGAACAATAAGCAGGTTTCTTCAGCGGCTATATGCAATTCATAGGTTGGAGTCGCTCCTCCTAGTAGAGGAGCCCTACGAGATGCCCTACTATTCAATTGATTAAATATTTTTTAAGAATACAGTTTGCACTACTGAAGCGGTAATTGACAATTGTTTTAAATGTATAATAATTAACTATTACAATATATATACATCACTTCTTGCTATAATTTCACTTTATTTATTTAAAATTTGAAATTTTTTTTTGCTTTTTTGTAAAAAAATACTGCAAAAAATTATATTATTAAAATGCAAACTCCATTTGGGAAAATACTTCGACACGTGTTACCTAAAAAAAAATATTCACAACATTTTCACTATAATTTATGCAAAAATCAAGCACATCGATCAAACAGATTTGCATTATCCTTTCTGCTACATGTGAAGCCAACAAAAAGCAACAATAAAAAAAAAAGAATATATATACATATATATATATATATATATATATAAAAAATAAATATAAAAATTTGCAATACTTGCGGCAGGATATGTACAGCAAAAATGGAAGCAAATTTGTTTCAGAAAAAAATATAATGCGTTACGTATATACGAGGGCGGTTTGATAAGTCAGTGACTTTTTGAATAAAACAAATGTTTTTCGTCAAATAAATGTTTTATTTTTCTACATAATCACCTTTTAGCTCGATACAATTAGTCCAGCGTTTTTTTTTTGTAATTTTCTTATTCCCTCCAAATAATAGGTTTTCTCAAAGCTCTCAAAATACGCTTTTGCTTCGGTAATGACTTCTTCATTCGACTCAAATCTCTTACCGCCCAGCCATTTCTTTAAGTTTGGAAACAGAAAATAGTCGCAAGGGGCTAAATCTGGAGAATATGCTGGATGGGGTAGCAGTTCGTATCCTAATTCGTGGATTTGGGATCGTAATGCTTAATCAGCACACGAAATTAATTTTTTTCCATTTTCGTAAAAATTCACGAGGTTGTCTACTTCGAACGGCTATCAAACACTGAACGACATAGTTTGCTCAAAATTAAAAACTTGCCCACTGGTAGATTACAGCTGACGGCAGCACTGTTGCATTTGGAGTAACTGCGCGGGAAATTCAAAAACTCACTGACTTATCAAACCGCCCTCGTATAATATAATGTATGGTACATACCAACCTAATGTGCGTGCAAAAAAAAAGGATAAATTCAACCGCAAAGTTGAAGGAACAAACGGTTTGGTTCACACCTGACACAACAATTTGCGTTTAAAAAGCATAAAATTGTCGCAAATTTGTGAAGGTCAACAGAAAAAGTTTTGTTGCAGTGAAAAACAACAAAAAAAAAAAAAATAAATAATGAAAAGCAAATAGGAAATAACTAACAACAAAGCATTTTCTAAGCGCATATGTTGCGCACCAACGCAGCGCTTTTGGAGCAACAAAAAAGCAAACAAAAGCATAAGGAAAAACAAAGCAGCTTCCGCAGCAGCAAAGCAAATGTCATAAAATGCTTTTCATGCTGATTTGTTGCTTTTGCTTTAAAGCTGCTTTGCTGTGTGTTTGTGTGTGTGTGTGTTGCGTTATTTACTGCTTTTTGCTTTTTCGGTTTTAGTTCGAAATAGAAACATTTTTAAGATTTTTTTTTGGAATTTTTTTTTTAATATTTTTTTCTTTCACAACTCCATTTTTACTACTTCATTACTTGCTTTTTAGTTTTTTTCTTTCTGTCCATTTTTTTCTATATTTTTTGTATATTTTTTTCTGTGAAATTTAAATCCTTAAATTTAATGCTCCACAGTTGCTTGCAGCATCCATTGTGGCGAGTTGCTACTGCCTTTGGTTGTTTCCTTCTGCTTTTGTTGTCTGATTTTGCTCTTTGAGGATTTGACCATTTTAGGTTTGGGATTTACAAAACTTTCCCAATATTCATATTAGTTAACCTTGTTGCTTTATTACCTCAGCAAGTTTGTTGCATTTTATTAACTTGTGGAAAGCGGAAAACTGAAGGAAAATTGTTCAAAAAAAATAGCAAGAAAAAACTCTAATGCTATACACAGAAGGACTTAAATGGCAGGGCAACGCTTACATTAATGCTAATGATGATGTTCATGGCACACTTTTTGCTTGCTCGGAGTATTTCAGTGTTTTGGTTTATGTGCCATTTGTTAAGGATCTCCTTAAGTAGCTTTATTTTGTATTTCATTTTGAGGGCAGGTTGGAACCATTACTTGAAAGTACTTTAACAATTTTTGCTTAAAATACTAAAAAATTGTTAGGAAAGCAAGTTCGGTCATTTACGTTGAAGTAGAATTATTTAAAATTGTTAGGAAAAAAGCAATGTTCCACCATCAAAATTGTGTTATATGAAGAATCTGCTGAACCTGCTGAACCAGTTACAATAAAAAACACATGACCGTAAATTAGCAACACCATTTCAGTTTATTAAGTGGTAGAGAGTGACCACCACTGATGGCCAACACCGATAACAAGGCGTTAGGAGCATTTGAAAGAAAAATTCTTCGAAAGAACTATGCTTCCTTACGCGTTGATAGTATTGAAATAGATGGAACGATTTATATCGCGGCGATACTGACATCGTGAAGAGTATAAAAATTCAGCAGCTTAACTGGTTTGGTCATATCGTCTGATTGTAAGAAAGAGCTGCGGCTAGAAAGATGTTTGGAAAGCGTTAATGTAAACCGCTTATAAAAAAACGGTAGCGAAAAACGGTAGTGGAAAACGCTAGTGGAGAACGCTAGTGAAGAACGCTAGTGGAGAACGCTAGTGGAGAACGCTAGTGGAGAACGCTAGTGGAGAACGCTAGTGGAGAACGCTAGTGGAGAACGCTAGTGGAGAACGCTAGTGGAGAACGCTAGTGGAGAACGCTACTGAAAAACGCTAGTGGAAAACGCTAGTAGAAACCCTAGTGGAAAACGCCAGTGAAAAACGCTAGTGAAAAACGTTAGTGAAAAACGCTAGTAGAAAACGCTAGTGGAAAAGATTAGTGAAAAACGCCAGTGGAAAACATTAGTGAAAACTGCTATTAGAAAACGCTAGTGGGAAACGCTAGTGGGAAACGCTAGTGGGAAACGCTAGTGGGAAACGCTAGTGGGAAACGCTAGTGGGAAACGCTAGTGGGAAACGCTAGTGGAAAACGCTAGTGGCATACGCTAGTGATAAACGCTAGTGAAAAACGCTAGTGGAAAACGCTAGTGGGAAACGCTAGTGGGAAACGCTAGTAGAAAAAGCTAGTGGAAATCGCTAGTGGAAGACGATAGTGGGAAACACTAGTGGAAAACGTTAGTGGAGAACACTAGTGGAGAATGCTAGTGGAAAACGTTAGTGGAAGACGCTTGTGGAAAACGTTAGTCGAAAGCGTTAGTGAAAACCGCTATTAGAAAACGCTAGTGGAAACTGCTAGTGGTGGAAGAACTGGAAGGTGCAGTAGTCTTCCCTAGTTATTGCTTTTGAAAAATTTTTATGCTTCCTCTGGCTATGTCTGTGAGAATGTCGAAAATATGATTTAATTCAACTCGTTTAATTTATAACTGACCTAGCTAATCGCCTTTCATTCATTCAAAATACTTTCTGTCAACAAAAACAATTCCGGAGCGCCGTCATATGCTTTTATGTGCTTCAAATGTCAAACGAATGGAAGAAAATTCTCAGGCTAAAAAGGCGATTGGGTGATAAAAACGCGGTGATGAAAAACGCGGAAGAGAACGTCCGCATCTTCGGCGGAAAGGACCAAGGCACCAACGATATGAAGATTCCTTATACTACCAACTAGCGATAGCAAGCCGCTGATTAAGTTCGCTTGAAGATGCCGCCAAGGACGACTGACGTCGGAAATAACCAACTAAATAAGTAAGTTAGTGAGTAATTTTATTTGATGAGCTGAGTTAAACGCAGTGGACAATATTCTTTCGCAAAATGGTCACATAAAGCAGGATGTACAGAACGGAATAGAGACATCGGTAGGTGTGTTTACTTGATTGCATAAAATATAGTTTTCCAATGACTAAACTCTCTACACAAAAATATGAGGACTATTAAAGGATATGTACACTTCGGTCTCTTGTAGGTCAGGCGTTGCTTGCATAACATATTATATGTATATTCATATTTGTCCGAATAAATCAAAACTTATGGATCAAAACAAATCTTAATGACATAAACAGAAATAAATAATCAATAGTTTGTGTGGACTAGATATTTGCTAAGAAAACTCTCAATTGCGATATGTCAGCAAACCTAAGGTATAACATTCAGGAAATCAAAAGAGAGGCTATTTAAAAATGATCTGGAGAAAATCAACTATAAATGAAATAAATACCATTTTATAGCCTCAAAGCAAAAGTTTAAATGATATTGACAAACTGAAGAATTTGGCATGGCGAAGAGAAAGGTCCAAACGATTTATGGACTGCCAGATGTCCAGTAAAAATAGCGGCACGAAATCAATGATGTCGAACAAGCCATGATGGTTATGGTTAAAATGGTTAAAAATTTTTACTGCTTTTTGATACTATGTCACATCATGAGATAAACGGCAGATAATAAAGATAAAAGATTTAAATGGATTTAAGATTTATTCTAATTAAAAAGGAAGATTTGTAATCCAACAGTTGAAGTGATTTTTAGTGTAGATTCAAATGTTATATGATTATAATTTTTCTGCAATCTATGTGTTTTTTTGTTTGTTTTTGCGGTAATTGGAAAGCAACTGTTAAAAATCTAAATTACAATTAATTGATATAATTTCAATACAAAATATTATTAAACGCATGAAGAACAACAATGGCCCAAGTACACAGTTGATGAACATTAACAAGTACAGTGTAAATGAGCTCCTGTCAGTATGATATCTGCACATTTATAATTCTCGTTTGCTTTGTCGTGGCATTTCTATAAGTCTCTTAAGCTCTTAAAGCTAAATTTGAATCATTTTAATATTGAAGTATTATTGTCTTTGAATTAGAGAACAATAATTTCTGTTTTTGTAATAACTTTATTTACTTGTAAAGCTGCAAATTCAATGAAATATATGTAGATCATTAGGTGTATCGTATATATGTTTCAAATATGTATTAATGTCAATATACAAATTTATATTTATAATTCTCGTTTGCTTTGTCGTGGCGTTTCTATAAAGTCTTTTAAGCTCTTAAAGCTAAAATTGACTTATTTTAATATTGAAGTACTATTGCCTTTGAATTAAATAACCCGTATATTCAATTTTTGTTGTTATTGTTGTTAAAATATAAATTTATAATTCTCGTTTACTTCTTTAATAAATTATAAAAAGAGTAATACACTTTTACTTCAGTGAAAGCTTGTTTATTTGAATGAAAATATTTGAAATTATTTGAGTTTGGTGACCCTACATATAAGCATATTTTAGCATATGAACATAAATATTTTATATGTTCAATTTGTTAATAATAAATCTATAGATATTTGGCTATAGTCTGAACATTTGTATGGTCAGCCAAAAATTCAATTAATTAAAATAATATAAAAATAATTTTTTACGTTATAGTTCACTACTTTTCGAAAAACCTCTTCATAAGTTTGTTAATTATTTTAAATTGCTAAGATTTTTAAAATTAAAGATGTGGATTAGTTACAACAAATTTTATAACAACTTGACATAATATTTAATTTAATAACATTTAAATCGGTATTGATATTCAAGCTACATGTATGAAATTTACTATTAATACATTAATAAAATTTTGATTTAGTTCAGTTTTTTAAAAACTTTTATTAGAACTAAAAATTAATATTTAATTTGATAATATACAACTATTTAAAGTTTTAATAATTAAGGTACGACTGTGCTAAAGCTCCTAATAATTTGTAGAATGATAACAATAATCCAGTAGATAAATTTTAATTCAATCTATTATTTTACAATTTTTATTATTTAATTTTTGACTTTATTACTTTAGGCAGTGTGCGAGTTCGAGTAAATTCAGTTAAAGTAAATTAAAATTTCCTAGAGATATTTTGCACTGGACTTATGTAAATATTTATTTATTGCATTTATTATTTTTGGTTAAAAGTTTTCAAATTTATTTTTTTATTTATTAAACATCTTATAAAATTTTCACTATGATAACACCTAATTTACTTAATTTTTATCTCATTTACCCTACTCGAAATTCTGGTAAATACCAACATTCGCTGCCATACCGACATAATTTATTTATTTCCCTCAATTGACCATCAATTTACTCGAACTCACACACGGCGTTGATAAGTAAATAATATTTATAATTTTTTCCTTTTTACTTCATTATTTTTCGCCACTACTTTAACGAAATTAGCAAAAAGCATACTGTTGCATACTTTTTGGTTATGCGCACAAAATATGATTGTGGCAATGATGTGAATGAACATACATTTTTTAGTATGCAAAACATGCATGATAAAATATTAAAAAACTAAAATATATATACAAATTTAATTAAAAAATGTTCTCAATAATTATTATTAATAGAATATTTTATTTTAAAAATATATAACAGAAAAATAATAATATTTATTTTGTTTAAAAATTTTCGTCAAATATTTGTGCACTGTTTGGCGCTCAAACATCACAACTACTCTCAGCATTGCCAGTCGTACATAATTGATATGCAACTTGTGATTTGGTTGCTAGCACTGAATGCTATAAACGCTTTTGTTATACATTGTTAATTAGTGTTAATCAATATTTTTATTTTATTTTATTTAAATGAATATTTAATTTCCATTTTTTCTTTGTTTTAATTAAATTAATTTTCAAATTTAAATCTTCATAACAGCGCCTTTGTGCGTTAAACAAGTTCTACTCAACCAACCAAACTCTTACGTGTTGTTGTTGTTTTTTGTCTCTCTCGCTGTGGGTTGCTGTGCGCTCACATGCGGCTGCGGCTGCAATGCTTTTGCAGAAATTCTTTCGTTCAGTATTTCGTTTGTTTTTCAACACGATGGTTGTTTGTGTTTTAAAGCGGCTAACTGGAATACTTTATGCATATCAGAAAATTTTACATAATTTTAGAAATTTTTGAAACCATTTTAAAATATAACTGAAAATTATATAAAAAAAAATTTATACATATAAATTAAAGTCAATTGTGTAGTGCATTTAATAATATTATATACATATATATTAACAAAACAAAGTTAGAAAAAATAAACAAAAAAAAAGATGCGCCTTGCAAATGCCAAAGTTGATGCTGTCCTGTAAATAGTTTTTATGTGTGGCGATGCGATAAGTGATAAAAATTCAATTACATTTATAGGAAAGCAAAAAAAAAAAAAAGAATAACCCTAATTCCTTTAAAAATGCTTTTAAAATAATTAAAGTCTTAACAAATGTGAAAAGTAAAATTATTGCCAAAATTAAAAAACACAAACAAAAAAATTGTGCTTTAGGAGTAGAGAATAACAATAACAAAAAATTTTAAAAGCAGCAGAAAAAAGTGCAGAAATATTTGTCTAAAAATGTCTACAACAACAGCAACTATAAATACAAATAACAAAAACAATAGTTTAACGACAGCATCCTACGCCGCCAACCTCACCCCAACGCTGCTGTGCACGGATATTAGCAGCAGCAGCGCCAGCAACAATGTAGGCGAAGAAACTGTAACAAACATGCTACAGGACACGGCAGCTACTGATAGTGGGCGTGAATCGGTGAACGAGTATGAATGCTCGTTAGATGAAACGCAAATGCAATTGAGTAAAAAACCTTGCACAGCTGAATTCTATGCCAGCAGCGGTTCTCAAACGAAATGGTATTTAAATCCCGAAATGTTAACTAATAGTAGTAATGGTGATGATCATAATGTTCATAATGATGACGATGATGATGATGATGCTGAGGTACCATTGGTGGTGGCAGAGGTGAATAAAGCAAACAAAAATGCCGGTAGTGTAGTTAATAATTACGATAATTTGCAAATACAAACTGTTAAAGCAGCAACAACAACAATAAATACGGCCTTGATTGAGGTAAATACAAAGCAACAACAAATACAACAACGAAATGAAGTGGAAGCTGAAACGTCAGCAACAACAACGGCAACAAATGCAGCAAAGGAGTTTGTGGAGACTACAGTTGAATTACGTGCAGCTAATTTAACGTAAGTTTCAAAGCAAAATAAATAAATAAAATTATTTTCTTAATTTAATGTGTAAAAGAGGAAAACAACAAAATATTGTTGCTTCTTCTTACTATTATTTGTGTTTCTACCCGCACTTTTTTTACCATTAATAAATAATTCCTTTAATAAATGTGTAAATTGCTAGCAAGCAATTGGGGAGGGAGTTTTGTTTCCAATTTTACTTACTGCGTGCGTTCTTTTCAATGCGTTTCTCTGCTCCTTTTTATAGCAGTTATTGTTGCTGTTTTTGGTTTTTAAATAAAGTGTAGCAAAGCAACAAACATTTGGTGGTTGTTTATTTATTGTTTTATTTTTGTTTTTTTGTCATAATTCAACTGCTGCCACACATATGAGTATTTGCCATACTGCTTACATTCTCATTGCCTTGACTTTATAACAAAAACAATAACAAAACAAAAACAAATGCAAAGAAACGATAACGACAGGCAACAGGCAACCCCTTTCCACTTAATTTAAATTAAAAACCATGTCTTTGTGTGTGCTTGCATCTGTTAAATTTAATTTATTTATTTCCGCCAAAATGTGCAGTTTTTTTAATCAAAAAATTTCACTCCCGCTTATAAATATTGACTGGCGCCTTAATGAACACAAAATAAACCTATAAAATATATACACATTTTTTTTTTCTTTTGCGTATTTAAATTTTCATTATCATTATCATGCATTTTCATTATCACATCAACATTCTTCACTGCGTTATCGTTTCATTTACATTTTGTTCCCAGGCCTATTTAATATGATAAGCATCTCTTCTCTCTTACATTACATATCACTGATTCTCATTCGTATTTGTTGTTGTTGTAGTCAAGTCTTTTTTTTGTCATTTTATATCTTTAATATTGTTGTTGTTGTTGCTGTTGTTGCTGCTATGTAATAGTCATTTGCCCCTGTTAACTACTTGTTTATTGATTTAATTGTCTGTAAATAATTTATACTATTTCTGTCCCCCCTAATAGCCATTTGTTTGCCTTTATATTTTCGTTACAAACCAACAGGTTCTTTCTTTCTTCCCCAGCAGCACTTGATGGGCATTTATTCGACATGTGCACATTGACACCACTTTTGGTTTTTCGCTCATCAAATTTTCTAGTTGTGGCTTTAAATAATTTTGTTGTTGTTGTTCGTGAATGTCTTGCTTCGTTATTGTTGTTGTTGTTTATTGAAGTCCTATGCTACGTTGTTATTATATATTGAAGTACTCTACTTTGCCGTTGTTGTTTATGAAAATCCTACTTCGTTGCTGTTAAATGCTCTGCTTAGTTGTTGTTGTTGTTTATTGAAGTCCTGTGGTTTGTTGTTGTTGTTTATGGAAGTTTCTGCTTCGTTAGTGTTATGTTGTCCTCTGCTCAGTTGTTGTTGTTGTTTATTAAAATCCTCTGCTTTATTGCTGTTGATTGTGGAAGTCGTCCACTTCGTTGCTGTTGTTGTTTTTGTTTATAAAAGTCATCTGCTTCGTTGCTGTTATGCTAAGTCCTCTACTACGTTGTTGTTGTTGTTTATTAAAGTTCTCTGCTTAGTTGCTCTTTATCGAAACCCTCGGCCTTATTGCTGTTTTACTTATTTTACTACACTTATGCTGCTGGGTATATGTATTTGTTGTTTATTAAGTGGGCTGACGGCAGGCGATCAACCTTACATCATTACCTTACCGCACTTCACTGTGTGAATGTATGACTGTATGCTTGTGAGCTTAGGGTGTTCAATCAAACATGCATAAATCATGATTATTATTTCTTTGATTTCTGATTTTTGATACTTGACAGATGTTCTATTTTTATGGAAAAAATAAAAGTCCATAAATTATTGGACTTTTGATATGCAGAAATTTCAGATATGTGACATAAATAGATAAACTAAAATGTGTATTATTTATTCAATATTTATTATAGAAAATCCTATTCAGATAATTCCTTGACAGAAAGTATTTCATTATTTAATAGGAATGTTTATGGAAGAAATTATTGGTAAAAATAAAATAAGGAAATTTGATTGCCTTGAGGAATGTCAATAAGAATTTGGTTAGAATTTTTGTCAGATGAAATACATTTATTAAAGCTATTATAACTATTGTATTACATGTAACAATATAATCGTGTTATTTAGCTAAAAAAAAATTAAAAAATAGATTCTTATATATCTGATTAAAATAATAAATTTTTAATATTAATTAATAATATTAATAATTTTAATATTACTTAATTATTTGGTATTAGTCCTCCTAGACCACGTCCAATAATCTTTTTCAAACCATCCAATCAATAGCTTGGTGTCACCAGTTGGTAGTATATTCTTCAATAAGTACGTCCATACTCAGTTGGCCTTAACAAACGTAAGTTGTCCTTGGCAATGTCCAATAGCATTTTTTAGACACCCGATCAGTGTTTTACTGTCATCAAATAGTAGTATATTCTACAATTTTGTTACATTTTGTTAAAAATGTTGTAAGATAAGTTTTAAGTCTAACCTATTAAAACCCATTAGCTGTATTCTTGTATTCCGTAGTGGTGCTTTAGTTCTGCTCCGGCCATGTTAGAAATCGCATAAAAAGATGCTTTTGAACTGCCTCGATATTGTTCATTATCTTTTATGAAGAAGATTCTATGTATCTACGTCTACTGACTAGTAGTCCTCTTGACTCATCCATATCTAGCTACTTATTATGTGCCTGTTATCGATGATATTGCATTTTTTCTACTTGTTAGCTTTACAATAACTATCCGGAATGACTATTATAGACACTCTTTTGGTCGGTGAAAAATCAATTCAGATATTATACCCTTATGCAGCACTCTGCATCTAAAGTTTTTATCGTTTTTTTCTTTCTTACTATTAGGAGATTTTAAAAGTTTATACCAATATTTATTTAAGACCAACAATATTATTTTAAGCTGACTGAAATCAAGTACTAAGTACCATAATTTTTAATTCCACTATCATTAATGGTTTTGATAGAAGAGACAGAATGTCAGATTTCCATGGGTGTGTAGTAAACCTCTAGTCCAGGCTTTGACCTGGACTAGGGGGGAATGCTAAGGCAGTCACTCCTAATATATTTTGTTGTTAGCAAGTCGCCAATATATGACATTCTGACCTTTCTTCGAAGAATGAAGATTTTTTGAATTAGAATCAGTTCCAATCCGTTAGAAATCAGTTTATTGTTGATTTATAATATATTCTATTATAACATTTATTATCAACTAAGTGTTTCTTTGTTTCTTGTGGCAACCAATGATATGAAACTAAAATAATTAATGATTATAAATAAAATTAGTTAATTGCTGTGTAACCGTGTCATATACAAAAGTAGTCATATTTTTTTATGTAGATAAAAAATAAATTAGAAAATTTTTAGAAACATTTTTTCGCGAACAGTTTTTCCTCATTAATCATTGCCTTCAGCGGAGTTGAAAAACGCTGCACTTCGCAGTAAAATATTTTCCTAATTAAAATCGCTGTCAGTTGCAGGTAATTATTTGCTAACAATGTTCTAATGTCTTGGAAAAAATGTGAAGAATTTCGGTTTTAGCACGTAGCTACTTTGTTGACTGAGAGGCAACGTAAACTATTTTAACACCGCAAACGTGGCGGAAAATAAAGTTTTTCTAACAATTTTTTCCTCTCGCCGCGCTTTGTATGCATCCAGCGAAATGTGGCTCATAACGATAAGTTTTGAGTGAAATGTCAAAAATTACAAATTCCCAAGTATTTCCAAATATTGCAAATTCTTCGCAGGGAAACTGACAAATAAAAACCATTCATCCATAGACCTTTCCAATACTCGCACTCGGTGCTGTGAATGTTTACGTGCTCCGCATTTTTTAGTAGCGTTTTAAACACTTTTACTGCGCCTGCGGTAGCTGGGGAAACCTTTTTTGATCGCTGCTGACTTAAATAAAATAATATGAAATTATTTACATTTGTAAAGCGAAATTATTTTAGTTTTATGTGGAAAGATATAAAAATATAAAAAGTAAAAAATAAAAAATAAAAACTTTTACTTTTGCATTGAGCAAAAAATATTGCATAAGTTTTATATAAGACATATTTCGTGTTGCAAAACAAAATTTGTCCTAAATGTGATAAATTACTTAGTGGCTTCCGAAGAACAGCAAGTGCAATACGGAAGGCAAACATCAACTGATTCCTTGAGAACTCAACAGTAAACAAGCATTTTCTCACAAAATTTATTACACTTTAAAAGAAATTCCTACGCCAAGACCAACGGTCTTCGACACTACCAGCCACCAGCTCTTGCTCCAATGAGTAGCTGAGATGTGGAAAAAAGTAGTTCAATTATGTTACGTGATACATTTGTGCAGCTAAAAGGGAATCTCTTACATAAATTGCAGATACTTTAATATGCTACAAACCAAGTACTACTCACAATGCCAAGACAAACAGGATGCTACTTTAGAGTAAAGCATAATGCACTTTAATCCTGCCATCCTCCTACGTTAGAATAAAAACAAAAACTAAATCAGAACAAAATCTCAGAAAATTGCCACAAAGTTGCTATCTTAAAAAAAAACATATTTTTATCTTTAATTTTAGTTCAAAAAAGAAATAAGAACTTAACCAAGAAATATGAGAACAATAGGTTTTTATCCGGTGCGCTGTCAAGTAGAAAATATTTGTAGCCAAAAACCACAAATAAAAGTTATTCCATTTTTTAAAGATAAAGTAAGCCTTACAATCAAATAGTAAGATACTTTTTTAATAATAGTGGAAATTAAAGCTTAAGATGCTAGAGATATAACTCCTATATATTCTTGTAAATATGAAATAAATATATATATATTCTTATATAATATATATACGTATGTTATGTTTATTTTATATATTTATAAAGTAATCTTAAAATTATAGTATTACAATTTAATTAAAAATTAAAAATAGCTATAGTTAATTAATTCAGTTATTCTACAACTGGTTTATAATTTCGTTCTATTATTATTATTTATTATTGATTCAAAAAATTCATACAGATTATAGAATTTTTAGAATACAAATATTATAGAATTGTTTCTGTGTCAAGATTTACTTCTAATATAACATAGTAAGTGAATTTGTTAGTAAAACTTTTACAGTAAATCAACAAAACTCCATGTTCAAACATACAAGTCAATTATAGCTTTGGATCAGTTGGCTAATGAACACTAACTCTGAGCTTTAAATTTAGCAGGGTACGAGTTCAACCCATGTTTTCTCAAAAGACAAAATTATTTACGAATAATTGAATATAAGAAATAATTCCAAGACCACTGGTGATGGGTATGTTGCAATACTGGAAAAGGCTCTATAGTCAGCCAAAAATTGAAATAATAAAAACTTTGTTGTTGTAATTCACTACTGTTCGAAACTTCTCTATAAATATATTTTTTAAACCGGAACTTAATACGAGGTCATGAAAATATTTATAACAAGTGTACAAACCAAGAAGTATTACCAACCTCTCATTAATTTCAACAGATATAAAAGTCCTTTCAACTTCATTCAAAATGGCTTTATGTGCCAGTATGGACACCTAAACTGCTGCCTGTTTTATTGAAACGACTTAGTTTATTTCCTATCGAAAGCAGAGGTATACTCGTATTTATAAAAAAAATTTATTTAAATGACAAACATGTCTAAAAACCGTGGTATCAGAATAAGCCCATTTCTTAGGACTAAAGAAACTACCACTGTTATGTGACATCCCTTTATATATAAGTTTCAAGAAATGCACTTTCGCAAGTTATATATTGCTTTATTTAGCATCTGCACTAGCTGCCAGGGCTATCAGCTCATTTCTCAAAATATACTGGTATACGTTCCATCAAATGGAATGATTTATTTTTTTAATCATATGTGGGGTTTAATATTTTCAATATTAAATAATGGTAAGAGGCTAATAGAAATTGGTCTAACATTTTTTCAACAACCAAGTTAGGAGCGACATAGTCTGTATACTCCATATGTGGAACCTCTGACTTGGTTTTTAGAAGTAAGTTATCTAAGGTATTATCGGTCCTAAATTTTCTAATAAACAATAATGAGAATACAATGAGAATAAGTGGTATAGATGGTTCAATGAAAACTGTTCATAGATGATGCCTATAGAGGAAGACTGATGAAGCTTCGTGCCGATCTCACGAGATTTTGATAGTCATTGATTTCGTTTTTTAATTAGGACTGATACATTTAAATTTTTTCCATTATTAAAAAATAAAATTTTAATATGTTTTATAATTATTAATAAATTAATAACATATTTTTATAACAAAAAATACAAGTTTTTGCTCTTTATCTACACTCTGTACTCACTACATAAGCAAATGAACAGACATTGTTTCTTAAAACTTGCTTTAAATTTATTTTGCAAAAATGTTTCCATCATCAAGTTTCAGTTAAAATGTAACCACTTCTTTTATCTGCTCCAAGGGTATCCTTGTTTTCGTTTCCTTTCATTTACTTCATACTTCTCCGTACCCTCTTGCTAGTGTTAATACATTTTCTCACACCAAATGCAAGTAAACTCTTGCGAAGCATCCGTAATCCAGTCTTCAATCACATTTTACTTACTAGGTTGCTTAGCTTGTTGCATCCATCCTTTTATTAAGTCCTTTGTAAATTATGGCATTAGGTTGTAAAGATATTTTATAGCTTATCGATAAAGTGTAAAAAGGTATTAAAATTGCAATGAATATTACGTTTCCATAAAATAAATCACGCTGCAGACAACTTTGTAATTTTGAGGTTATGAACGTTCGATTTCAGGGATTTTTATGAAGAAAATGAAAGAAGAAAGTTTGTTCTATATTTTTATTTTGAAATTTATTTCCTTAAAATTTTTATATACAAATTCTTAAAATTTAATAATTCTATAATGTTTTGTTATATTTATAAAAAATTAGGGTTTCTTTTTTTTATAATTATATCTCCATTCCACTCTTGTCCTTATAATTAAGATATTTTTTTTATTTTGTTGGTTTTTCTATAGTCCTTGGCTTTCGTTTGTTATCTTCTTCAAATGATAATTTAACCAAGAACGGAAATTGCAAAATTAACTTGCTTCGTCATCAAGACACTACTACCGGTATAAGCCTTTCATTTCCTCAAAATACTTAATGTGATATAATCCTTTACTCTTATTTCTATCTGTTGTGTGAGGTTAAGATGTGTTAATCGAAATGCAAGCAATTTAATTGTAAGGATATTAAAGCAAAATCCAATTTAAGCCAATTTATTGTGGGTGAAATAGTTTGGAATGATAGCAATTATTTTCAATTGCATACAAGGGATGTACGTAATACCAACGTAATTAAATCTAGAAAATTATCTTTTGTGATTGTGTAATGTTTTTTAGTGGATGAATTAACAGCAGCTTTGAGTTAAGAACGACTGATTCTACATCTATATATATATTATGTTTATTGTCTGATAATTAAGGATTAATGTAGTAATAATGTAGTAAATTTTCAGAGTAGAACTAATCGATATTTTGTATAATTAAAGTAAGGAAAATTGAAATAAAAAATTGAATGGATTTCTTAAAAATATCAGCAAAAATTAATAACAAAATTAAAAAGGTTTAAATGTGTCTATGAAGAATATACTCTTTGCTTAACGCGCCCCTAAACCTTAATGCTATCCATTAAAAGTCCTGCAATCCTTCACTGCAACAGAAAACTAATGTTTTCAATTTACAGTAGTAGTCATTATAGATTATACTGATATATGAAATAATACAGCTGTCTCTATTCTATCGATATTTAACTCTACTAATCTACCAGTTTATATCCACATCTAGGGAATATCTTCATATACATACGTTTAATTTTTAACACATTAGTTTTTCTATAAACGACGTAAAAAATATGGTACGGTCTAAAAACTATAAATTATATAATTACATATTATTATATATATTTAATATCATCATAATCATTGGCACAATAGTCCTTGAAGCCGTATGCTTCTCACACGATAATTTTCTATTCTTGCACCGTTTTTGCCTTTTATTTCGAGTTATTGATGCCTACTCTACGTAAGTTTTTATTCAATTAATTTATCCATCTTCTATATATCCATTAAATTTCCCATATTTTATGTTATAATCCTACTCTTCTATTTCCTAATAAGTTAGGGTACCTTATACCGGCGATACACTTAGGCCTATAAGCCCATTGTGTTGCCCAAGGATTAAAACCATTTAGTACCTTTGGCAAAGCTTATGTTGCTATTTAGAGAGATATCCTGAAGTTCGCCAAGATCCTCAAAAGATTCTGATAAGTTACTGATAAAAATGTTTCTTTGTTGTCCGGTATCCTTACAATATAATGAGAACATCTTAAACATTGCTTTTTCACGAATTTAATGAGGTTATTTCTGTCTATCAACTGGTTCATTGTTGTACCTTATCTCCCCTGAGTTCAATTACTTAATATTCTTTAACATAATATTTACAAAATATTACTTAGAAAAGTCACAAGTTTGTTGATTCGTGCTCCTGTTATTCTATGAATTTCAAACCATTTATTCTTTTCAATATATTTTGTTTTTCAATATTTTTGAAGCTAATTTGATACATATGCCATTTTATACATAATAAATACTTGTATGTTTATTTTTTAATAGATAAACAATAATAATATTTTCATTAATAGATAAAGAATATTCATTATATACGGAAGATATGCATTGTTTAAAGTTGAGCACGTATTTAATCTACTAATCTTTTACATTACTTGTGCCGAATGTTTTAAACGTGGTTCTGTGAGTTTTCTTTATTAAAATTAGGCGTTGTTAATATTAATTTAGTATTAGTATTAACTTCCAAACACTACATAATTATTATATTTTTATCAAATTTTTAAGTTTGGTCCATTTAGATCTTTATTTCCCGATGAAATCTTTTTAACTATTTAAGAACATTAGTTTATTTTGGTCAATCTATATATAACATGATTTCGCATAAACGATGGTTTATTCAGTCTCTATTGACCCTATGTTTCACTTGATGATATACTATTGACATTAAACAAGACGACATTTTTCGTGTTCATAAATATACTACTATATATACCTGTGTCAAGTGTTAATAAGCCATACTTCTCAGTTCGGATGAGATAAATATTAGGAATAAGAAACTCCTATTTGCGCTCACAATAAACCATTGATATCTGTCGATAACTTTTTTATATATTTTAATGAACACCAATTTTTGTAAGATTTAATAGAGTTTAATTAACTAAAAATCGGTATTATAAATTCTGTTTATATAAGTTTGATTTCAGTTTAGAGTTTACCAAACCAATGGCTCTGTTCAACTATACTTAAAAGTCAGCGATTTAAGTTATTTTAATTGATTTCTTTTGAGAAATACATCCCAATATTTTTAAGACAGAAGATAATTGAAATCTGTGCTAGATAATGTCCGAGATGAAGATACATAAAATCCAACATCTTGTTTCGGTTTTCCACATCACTATTAAGGTATTAAGTCTAACCAATCTGGTACTTCTTAGGAACTAAATAACTCCTTTTGAGTAATAACGAAAAATACGACAATAACTAAAGATATAACGAGCTTGTTAAATAAGTTGCTATAAATAAGCAATCTGGTACCAATAAGCAACAGTTGATCTATTATAAAATAGCCCGCTAATAAAATTTTTAAGTGATAACAGTGATTCGAACCAACATATTGTTTTTTCTCTCACTCTCAGTTTTATAATTTCCATTCAAAAAAAACAAACAATTTCGCTCATGACCTGCCCTTGACACTTAACATAAAATGACCCTATCTGAGACTTTCTCCTAAAATAACAATCGATTTTATGAGTTTATATCATTACATTTTTCCTTAGTTTAATGATTATTTTACTACTAATAGTACATAATCTAATTATCAACGGAAATTATGTTTATGTCCTAAACTTTCTTAAGTTAGCTCTCATAATCTTATAATTTTTTTAACCAATTATTTAAATGTTAGTCAAAAACAACCATAATAATTTTATTTTGTTAAATACACAACACAATACACTTAAATGGAGCAGCAAACAGTGCAGATTAACTTTCCCTGCTGATTTATTTAAAATCGTCTATGGTTTACCGTGGATAATGAAACATAAATTTAAAAAATACGGTTTTAAAGCACTTTAGTGCTAATTAATACTTGAATATTGATATGAATTTAAGTATTATCAATATATAAAATCATCGTTTGCCTAGTTTAAGTCTATTTATGAAATCTGGATTATTTACGAACCTATTCTGTGCACTTGACAGATTTGTCAAATTCTTTAATAAATTTTTGATTTTTATATAGCAGAAAGCTTTTTGATATTCTGGACACATCTTGACAAATTTCAAAGCTCAAGTACCTAATGCTTCTCACCACACTATGGTGTAAAATGTTTTGTATAGAAAACTGTTCGTAATTGTTCGTAACTGTTCGTAAAAAATGCTTGTAAAGAGCACATATTTTAAGTTGCCAAAAGCATTTTTCATGCATTCAAATAACAATAAAAATATGCTTGTAAAGAGCGTATATTTTAGTTAAGAATATTTGTACGGATGTGTTACATATTGCAAAGCCTCAAATACTACCTTAAAGCAATTACAGATAGCACAAAATCTGGCTTTAAGAAAACTGTTTAAGATTCCATGATATATTAGATCAACAGACATACATAGAGATCTTAGGATTGATTCAGTGAAAAAATATATCAGAGACAGAGCTCTAAAATTATTCACTAAAGTTGATAATTAACCCCGCCCTAACAATCCTCAAGTCCACTTCTGGACTCTCAGGAAGATATGCTGATTTAAGGTCCGTCATCAACTAAAAGACATATAAATGCTTAAAAAGAGCATATTTTTATAGTTGTTAGAAGCATTTGTAGTATTGATAACAACTTTACAGAAGTCAATTTTGGCAAGTGTCAATATTTGACAAGTTTATAAAGTGCACAGAATAGGTCTGTTAGTGACACTAAACATCTGGTCATCCCTCAAAATAAAGTTTTAAAATAAATTTTTGAATCAGTAACAGAAAACAAATGTATTTCTTACATTATATATAATTATAAGCTCAAGCAAATAATTGATAAAACCGCACTGACCCGATCTATAAATAAACATAAACACAACATTTATACGTAACATATGGAACCGTAAGGTTTCGAAATCTAGTACTGAAATATTATAAAACCTAACACCATTAAGGTATCTTTTAATTAAATTTATCTACGTTAAACTTAGTGTGATTAGTTTCTAAACTTTCATTAATTGCAATTCAACAGAAAAATTTTTACAATGCAATTGTAGATGCGAAAATTGAAGAGCCAAACTGACCATACATTAATGTTTTTTGTTTCCTCTTATAGAAAAATGAAAGTATCTACTGGAAATTTTTAATTGCATTGTCCATAAAAAAGTAACAATAAAAGTACAATTTGCATTTTTCTTTTTAACAAATTTGACAAATACTCGCATTGGCAAATTTATTGCTGTCATACCAATAAATGCACCGTCATTTAACATAATTTAGCACAAGGCACACATTGTAATTGTCTTATAAAAATACAGTATACGACGAGTATATCAAAAAATATATTAAAAATTAATTAAATTGATTAAGTGCAATAAAAAAAAATACAGAAAGTAAAATTTCATTTTGTTAGGAAAAACTCGAAACCACTGTTTCTTAATTGATTTCAGTTAGATAATTGATTTAACGACCTGCATTTGAAAATAAAAAGTATCCACCAATTTAAATTTCAATTTTTTAATGTATTTCTATAATTGTTAATTTATAATTTATTAACATTTAGTTTAATAGTTTGAATAACGTTAATTAATCAAATTTCTAACTGCAATATATTATGACAAGCTACTTAGCCTACTTAGGAACTATCTTAATAATAGTATAAATTCATATTATTTTGTTATTAAAAAGTTTTCTTATTAAAAAACCTTGCGTATATTCTAGACTTACGATTTCGATATTACATCAAGTAAGATCTAAAGTTAGGCTAAAAAGCAATAGGATTGATTAAGCAAGTAAAAATGTGCAACTTCATTATACGTCCTGAGAAGTAGCTACGTTCAATTTGAAATATCAGTTTTGTGCACCAAAGCCAATTTGAGTGCAAGTAATGTGATACTATAATGAAATTTCGTGTGACACTAGCCCTAAATGTTTACCAAAAATAATAAAAGATCAAAAAAATCTGAGTACAAACAAACTGAAAAAGACCCGGTTACTTCATTTAAGCGAAGGAGAACCAAAGGATGGTTCCTTTGTTTAGGTTAAACCTAATAATAGTTCGGTCAGGTCAATAAGAAAAGAAACCCCAAAGATTTTAAATTTTCTGTTGACCATGGATGACTCGCTTCTAGCCGCGCCTAATATGGCGAACAAACACTACAAATACTTATAAATCGCCGTTGATCAACACTTGTGAAGTGAAGGCTCTTTTGTCTCTCCATAAGCACACTTTTAAGCCTTTTGACCAAAGATGTTGGAATGACCTTCAAAGAACTTCCTCTCTTGTTGGCCCTGACCAAGAATTCCACATGGATTGGGTACCGTGTCTTCATCATGGTTGCTCAGGTTGTCAGGATGCAACACATGGAGGTAAGAGTAGCAATTGCGAACATTCGCGAGACGACTGTTCCCGTTATGTATATTAATAGGTTTGAGTTTGTATGAATTCTATTTAGTAAAGCAACTCAAAGCAATGTAATATACCATATATTCTATATAGGAATTATTGCCTTAGTAAAAGATGTTGACGTTTTTTTTCTTCTTACAATTTTAAAACGATTTCTTGACTTGTTTATTAAGACTTAAATATTTAGTAAATGATTAGAAATATATTTATTAATATTTGGTCGTGTCGTGAAGGAAACCCATATATATATTTTGCTTAGCCCATATATCATATAAGCTGTTTTATTGTTATTGCTGTATTATTAAATCTAAAATTGAGATATGTAATATCACTAATTGATCTATTAGAAGCATTTTCAAATAATAATATCCAATGCTGTGTATTTTACTAAAATACATGAACAAATTATTTGCTTAAGGATTTCTATAATAACATAAAATTAACTACAAAATTATACAGTAAAATTTTATAATCACTAAGCTCGTTCTCACTGAACATTTGAAAGCTGAAGTCTTCAGAAATGTAATAAAAAAATAATTTTTTTCCACTTCATTTAAGAAAGTCTTAAATCTAAAACTAATTAAAAATTTCAGTAAAAAATTTTAAGACCTCTCCGTTCCATTCCACCTGCATAGTCATATTCGTACATATCTTGGCTCTCATATCTCTAAAGCAATATAACAGAATTATCTAATTTGAGTTAATTGTTTTTTTTTTCATCTTCACATCTTTCACTGCCTTACTTCATCTTCTACTTACGGAAGTTAAGTAACTAACTTGAAGTTCTTGTCATGCATCTTTGGCTTTGATTTGTTTTTCTATTTTTTCGATTATTTTCGATTTTAATTTATGCAATTTAATTTTATCATAAACGTCAACCTAAGCTCATAAAGCTGTTTAGCTGCTATTAACAGGTTATTAAATTGCGCACCTCAGTTAGTTATGCCAACGCATCTCATGGCTCCATCTCATCGGATCCAATCCATCTTGGTTATTTTGTCTTAATACTGACGTGTTATAGCTTAAAAAATAAAAGTGTTTAGAATTTATGTTGTTTACAATCGTTTAACGAAATTAAATTAAAATTGCTTTTCCACAACATTTTCCATTTTATGCACCAGTCAAGTTACGGACTAATGAAGCGATAAAATTTATACTTTCAGTAAACACATTTATCAACTCCTGGTACCATTTTTATTGCCACTCATAAATTCAGTGCATGAAGAATATATCCATATATCCACTTATTGAGCGCATTTAATCAATTTTGTTATTCCCATGGAAAAGTTATCAATCAATAAATAAGAAGGTGCACTTCTATTTTGCTACTTATAGATACGATACGAGTTCGTATCCGTTTTAGCTCATTAAATATGTAAATATTTCCATATTGCATTTGATAGTTTTGTAAACATAAAATAATGTTCAAGTTGATTTATATGAAAATTTATTAGTATTATTTATTTATATTAATGTAATTATTTATTACTTAAAATATGTATAATATATATCATATGTAATTATGTATATCTTCAAACAGTTTTCTAGTTTAAAATTAATTCACTTCAAAATTTGTCTTTTTCGCCATTAAAACAGTTCGAGTCCAGGCGATGACAGGGTACCGCCCGCCCTATTATATTACTTAAAGGATTTTCTAGTATACAAAGTAGGCAAATGTTTGTCTCTAATACAACCTTACTTAACCTTTTTCTTTTCAAGAGAGGTGTAAGAATAATCCCGATGTATGGCTTGTCTGTCGTAAAAGACGACGAAAAGAAAGCACTCTGTACTATTTTGGAGTATAATTGCTAACAAATCGGTTTTCACTTATGATACCTCACCAATGGTAAAATCTTGCACTACGGATTCCATATTCCCGCAACTTCGGTTGTCCATGACACTGTGTTAGTTCCTTAGAGGAATACAGGGGTGACTGTAACTAAAACTTTAACTTACGTTGGAATAATGTTGGCATTTACTCTACTACTCAATGTGGAATCCTATTTTTTCAACCAAGTGCGTTGACCCAAAGAACAGCAGAGGTTTATATAGTCCTTGCTTCTCAACAAACACGAAGTTACATTATATCTAAACGTATGACTTCAATTGCTATAGGCATTATTATATAAATGCACATACATTGGTGCATTTTCTTGACATGTGTATCGATATTAAGACCTTCCGACACATAATCACGATAATAACACTCATTCTTACACAAAATTTTCTTTTGCTTCATTAATTCATAAAATCCACAATTTAAATAATCGCGCAGAAAACGTCTATTATAAGCCACATATAACGACAACCCTATTCATAAAATTATTTGTTTTTCTCTTCTCCTTTTCGATTTCTCTTTTCTATAGATAATAAGAAAATGAACAGGGTAAATGCTTGCTGCAAAAATTGAGTATTACGAGTGTAAATTTTTAAACTGACTAATGTTGAAGATCTATCACTCGCTGTAATTGATGGTTCTATCAACATAAAGTTTTGTTTGAACTTCATGCCGATTAAAAAACGAACAGTATTTAATATTATTATTATGAAAAAGGAATAGTACACTGCGACCTAAAAGATCTATTGTTGTGCCCCTTAGTCAGATTAGAATGTTTCTCTAATATCGATTTCTTTAATGAAAGACAGTATTGGGCCTATCTTTAAATGCCTTGAATGCCTATTTTATCTGAAATACGCTCTTAGGTGTTTCTCCTGCTTGTGCATCAGTGTCGGTCACTCCCTTAAAACATATGTTATGCGGTTTCTCTCTCTTCTCTACAGTATCTGCAGTCTAAGTTGGATTGGGTTTCTAACTTTGTTAGGTATTTCTTCAATCTACAGAGACCGGTTAGTAATCCCGCAATAATTTTTAGGTTAATCTTTGTTTGTTCTATGCAATCCGTGAAGCGTTTTAGGTTGTAAGTCCCAAAAAGCATTTTAGATTGTGATAGTTTTGGTAGCCTTTCTCAATAGAGTTCTGTTTCTTTTTCCTCTGCGCCGTTCAAAAGAATGCATAGAGTTCCTTTGCCTAAGCCGCAAAAAGGTTTCGGGCCAATCATTATTGAAACCGCTCTTCTTTTTGCGAGCTTGTCTGCGATTTCATTGCGTTGCATACCAGCATGCCTCGAAATCCATATTAAATGCTGATTGTTTCACCCAAGTATGTTCAGCTTGTCAATGCACTTCCATACCAGTTTAAATGTCGCCTGATGGGATATGAATGCCATTATAGCTTGGCTGTCAGTCAGTATTGCAATTCTATGGTTCCAGTAGTTGCGTTCAAGAGTGAAACTTTCGCATCTATCTATAGTGTATATTTTTAGTGCTTCCGAATATCTTTTGCCTGGTCCATATACACCAGGTCCAACTCTTGGTGAGGGAGCCGTCTGTATATCATGTTAATATTTAATATTATTTTAATATATTTTTTTTACACTTTTGTTTATCGATCCAGTTCTGCAATTACCTGCTTTCATTTTCAACTCATGTGAATTTCTTTAACATGACTACTAGCGTTAACTAACTAATTAGTCCGTTTTAAAGTTAATTATTATTTAACCGTAATATATAGACTTAACAATATCTTATTATTAGAAAATTGCTTTTCTTATTAACTAAGTTATTCATATTTGGGCTTATTTGTGCTCTTGTTTCTGTGACTCAACAGATATCATGCACCAGACCAAGTTCATTTGAATAAAACTCAATATTCATAACTTTTGCAGTTATTGAGTTTAGCAATAAACTTGAATACTTTCAATTGTTTTCCACGAGAGCAAATCAATCGAAAGGCTCTTACCATAACATATATAAAATGAGGCGCAAAGGAAAAGTTTTCTATTTTCTATAAAATTGCACTTTCTAAATGCTTTTCATATTCAAATTTAGGAATACTTCACCCAATTCTGTCACAAATGACTGAGTTGCACATCATTTTCGATGCCTCAAATGACATTTCTGACAATGGAGAATAGTGGCTGGCAGTGTGGCTTTTGTAGTGCCGCACTCATGACGTGCGCATTTATCTTTAAGCTTCCACAATGAGATGTCATTGAAATAATACAAAAAAAAAAAAAATTTTAATATGGAAACAGTTTTCAAATACAATACTCGTATTTCCTTTTCCACCAAATCGAAGTTCACACCACAACGCATTGTTCCAATCGCAGTCTTGACAAGCATTCCGAGCAAATGTTTGTGGGCGTTGAAATGGTTTTGAGCCACTTAACGTCGTTGGTTCAAAGGAAAATTGTTGCGCCTTTTGAGCGAGAAAACGCTTTCGCTTGGCTACCATTTCCTTTGCCATCAACGGAACGACGATGACTGCGTTAATATGGATGTAATGAAATACTTTAAATCGATAACAAATTGCCAATTGGAGGTTCTTACACATTTAATTTTATAAGCACTTCAACAATGTGTCGCAGTAAGAGCGAGTTGGGTTGGAATTGAATGGATTGTATATATATTAGAAGTCCCAACTTCACTCCTGCGGTGGTTCCTCACAAGATGCTTCCACATAGTATTTATGGTATTTGCATATGAATTGAGAAGATAAGTATTTGTGTTTGTATTTGTCGTGACTTTAGTAGCAATTGGCAAATAATTTCGTCTCAATCGCTGCGTATAACGTGTAATGTTGTTTTTATTATCGTAACATTGTTTTCATTGTGGCACTTAGGTTACTATTTGTTGTATTTCAGTTTTGTTATTTTTGTATATTTTATCGCTTGTCACAGAAGGGATTTTACTCAAATATCATTGACAACCATTTTTATGACGCGCTGCTATGATTACAGTTCTAACTTGACAGTGGCTCTGACTTTGGCTTCGGCATCGACTTTGACTTTGGTATTTACTTAGAGCTTAGCTGAGTGAATGGCTAACAATTTTGTTCGTTAAGCTCTTAAGTAGCTTAAGATAATTTTACAAATTTTATTTGTTTTATAGTCTTTTGTGAACGTTTGGAATTTTGTATTCACTGTACGTAGTATTTTTCTGAGGTGTTTAATTAACCAATTAAACAAGTGTTGAATGTACTTGACAACAACCATCGTAATGTGTAATGAGTGTATGAGAATGGGGAAAAATTTAATAATAGTGTGTTTTAGAAGAAGTTAACTAACATACTTTTGTGTTTATAGGATATTTCAGAGTACCTAAATTATTTGGAAAACATAATAAAATAGACAAATCAATTTACTAAGGCTCATCTATTTAGCAGTCGCTTAGCTGAAGTTTTTATTTTTGAGCTAATTTGCTGTAGGTTGATTTGTGATCAATTTCTGCGACAGGTAAATAGTAAATGGGCTCATATGTACTTAATTTTCCTTCAACAGTTAGGTCAATAACTACTTGACCATCTTGCTTCAAATGTGGAACCTCTGACTTAGTACACAGAAGCAAAATAGAAATATTTCCGTTAATTTCTGTTCTCACAAGGTACTGGACTATAGCACGGCATATAGCCAGGCTCAGCCTACCCTGTAGTATCTTCTGTTGTGTCTGAAGTATCTGAATGAAGTACAAAAATGTTGCAACTCAGTTATAGTGTATATTTCCAATCATAACAAAGAGCCAAGCCACAATTTTTTAAAAAAATTTTTTTGAAAACTCCAAAAAACTGTCAGAAATTAACATCAAAAGTCTCATAAAGTTCTTAATGAAAATAACAATGTTTTAATTTACTCTTTAATAAAGAATATATTGTCCATAAAAACCTCTGACTAAGTAAAACCGTAATCCAATACAAAAGCAAAATCCTCGCTTTCGAAATCCTTTAACAAATCTTAAGAGTAGCATGCAACATTTTGTAACTGTATGCTAAACATTCCTACTTCCATTCCTTTAGTATCATCAGCATTTTTATCATTTAATATTATTATAACATAATAACATATTCAATTGAACAACAAAATTCGAGCAAATAGAGACAAACCAAGACCTAATCCAGATTTGCCAATCGAACATTACGTTAGTTTCTATAGACAATAGGGATATGGGAAACAGACTCATCAGAGTTCTGCTTGAAATTTTTTGTCGAGACCTTCTTAGTATCCAACATAACCATGATGTCATGCTCTAAGAAAATGCAGTAGACTTATATGTATTCTATATGGAATTTTTTGTAAAGTCATCTTATGTATCCAACTTAATCAAACCAATTGGGTCAAAAATTTTAGCCAAAAAATTCAAATCTAGAGCAAATCTGAATTTGCTACTAGACAACGACATTAGTTTCTACAGACTAATGTTTGTAGTCTGTGAATGCCCTAAGAAAATGCAGTAGACTTATAAGAGCTATGCATGAAATTATTTGAAGATTCGCCTTACTATTTAACCAACGATGTCATCCTTACTATTTAAAAATGTTTGTATAATATCAAAATTTCTTATAAATAAGAGATAAATATATTTATATACATAATAATGCATATTTTTACTACTATGTTGAGGCTAGTTGTGTTGAGTCAGTGCACCTAAGCACTTTTACTCTCTATTAACTGCGAGGTTTCTACAAAACCCCTCTTTGCGCCTTGACTGGATTATTGTTTATCACTTCATTAGACTAAGCAATAATTGACCTCAGATCTGCATATCTCCCCGAGGAGCCTGTAACCATTCTCAGATTTGATAACGCGGTGTTAGAAACTGATAACTACTAATATTACTTATTTCTTATTTTTTTGTGGAGAAATATTTTTATTTTATTTTTCGTCCTTGCTCAATTTTATATTATTTAATTTTGTTCATTTTTTGTTATTAATTTTTTTAATTTATTTTTTTTTTATATATATATATTTTTTTTTATTTATTTATTTTATATTTAATTTTTTTTTATTCTTTTTTTTATTTATTTTTATTCTTTTTATTGAAACTTTTTATTGAATTTTACCCATTCACGTGCTTCTTTTAATTTTTGTAAGCGACCTTTGTAATGCTTTTCTAGCATTTCGTGAAAATTGTAATTTTATACTTTTGTATAAAATTAATTCGCATTTTTATAATTTCTTGATATTGAAATATTTTAACTAAATTAAAATATCATAAATTTAATGCTGATGATTACCACTGACCTTTCCAAAATAAGCAATAAACAAATTTTCAATTTTACGAATTCAACCTGTAGTCCATATATTTGTATGATGCAGAATTACATTTTTTATTTTATTTTATGATAAATAAAATTTATATACAATAAACTATAAATAATTATAAAGATAGATAATCGATTTAACTTTGGTATTAAAATTTTACAAATTTAATAAACTCAAATGCAGCTAAAACCTATTAAATTAGATAAAAGGTTTTTAAAACCGAATTTAATTATATTAAATAAACATATTCCTGTTTACATGTAATTATTGTATGAAAGGCTATGATTATAAAATTAAATAAATATTAAAATTTGAAATATTTTGATTATTTAGCATATATAGTATGCGCACGTGATTATTAATGCCCTAATAAGACTAATTAAAATCAAATTAATTGTCCCTAGTTTCAGTTTCGAGCACTGAAAGGCTTTATGACCAATTAAAATAAAATCCCACATCCAAAGCAGAGACCTTACGGCTTTATTTATGTGCACCAGTGGCACACGAATTTTAATATTTTAATAAATTATTTATAATATAACATAAATACTTTATTTGAGTTAACTGATTTATGTGCCAAAGGAAAGCAAAAGCGATTTTAATTAGTTATAAAAAAAAATCATAAAATTATTTATTTTAGAAAATTCCTCAATCAGCAGGGCATTTAAATATTTTAAAGCCCTTCAGTGCGTACTGCAGCCGCCAAATGTTCGCTCATCAACAACTTCAGATAAAAGTTGATATATTAAAGTTTTAGATTTTATGAAACATTTATAAATGCTTTAATTTTTTGTAGTCTTCGTCTTGGCCAGCTACACTTCTGTTTCGGCGCTTTGGGTTACATTTGTTGGCCATTACAAATAAATGATTTATAACTTTTTGTTTTAACTTCGACACTTGGTGGAATTCTTCAATGTGCTGGCCTAGTGCTGGTGCTGGTGCTGGTGCTTGCTGGCTGCTGTTCGTGCTGACTGTGAAAATTTTGCTTTCTAATAAATTTCCATAAAAAATCTTTTCCTTAACCGAACCAGAAATATGTAGGCAACGGCATAAACTGATCAACCGACAACACCGACAAACGTCAACAGCTTTTGTACACAAACACCAAATCCAAACCAAAACAATACACAACAAAACATATATATAGAGATATATACATAAATATATATTTTTTATTTATTTGTGTACATTTATATTTAGAAAAACTTTTGCTTTCCTTTGGAACATTAACTCACATTAAAACAACAGGCCGTAGATAAAGTCAAAAAGATAAATATTTCAGCTCGTAATGACATATAAACAGAAAGACAAAACACAAACAAGACCAGTTGTTAATGTTTTTTCCTTAAAATAAAAAATAAAATAATTTAACTTATCCATCAATGTTAAATAAAGCAAAAACACAACATTTTCACAATTAAACTTCGAAAGAGATTTGTGTCGTAAATTGTGTTAGTTTAATAGGAGTAAATACCTTTGAAGTTGTAGCTTTAAACAAATAAACAAAATTAAAAAAATATTTAATATAAAATAAATTTTAAATGTTTACTATTATATAAATTTCCAAGTGAAAGGATACATAATACAACATTATATCAGAAAAAGTATCACGACAGTTTAATGACATAATTTCTATTAAATTAAATCTTTACAACTACATTATTACGAGATACAAACTTGTAGTCCCACATAACATCATAACATATGAAGCAATACCACTAAAAATGCTTGCATTCATGAGAGCCCCACGATAAGACAACTATAACACAATTCTCTGTTACATATCTGTTACATCCTTCATCTCGATAACAGGATATAGTCTATAAGCTGCCATGCATAATAGATATGAGGCATATTAAAACAAGAGTCCTAGGGTAACACTTCCAATCTATATGTGGGTTTTGTGAGATCTGTAGCATTTTGAATTTTATTATTATAAATTATAAATATTGAAATGAAAAGTTATATCTATCATACAGCATTGAAACTGAAAAAGTTCTGGGTCAGTTTAATGACATAATTTATATTAAATTAAATATTATATATAGTGTATAATATGTTATTATTATTATTATATTATATTGTGATTAATATATTATATTATTATTAAGATATTATATTATTATTTATATATTATATTATTATTAATATATTTTATTATTATTTATACACATTATTTTTATAACATATATACGGGGGCGGTTTGATAAGTCAGTGACTTTTTGAATGAAACAAATTTTTTTCGGCAAATAAACATTTTATTTTTCTACATAATCACCTTTTAGCTCGATACAATTAATTCAGCGTTTTTTTTTTAATTTTCTTATTCCCTCCAGGGATTTAGCAGGGGGCTAAATCTGGAGAATATGCTGGATGGGATAGCAGTTCGTATCCCAATACGTGGATTTTGACCACTAATGCTTAATCAGCACACGAAATGAATTTTTTTCCATTTTCGTAAAAATTCTCGAGATTATCTGCTTTGAACGGCTATCAAACATCAACTGAACGACGTAGCTTGCTCACAATTAGGAAGTTGCCCACTGGTAGATTATAGCTGACGGCAGCACTGTTACATTTGGGGTAACTGCGCGGGAAATTTAAAAAGTCACTGACTTATCAAACCGCTCTCATACATATATTACGTTATATTATTATTAGGACTCCACATAAAATATCAAACAACATCACCAAAAGTGTGAACATTCATTAAAAATTCAGGAATCGGATAAGACAATTAAAGGTAACTCAGTATTAAAATCCTGTAATATCTCTGAATGAGATTAGGCATCTTTTGGATGCCAGGACTTAATGATTATCAAACAACAATATACTTTACATTAAAGTGCAGCCAAGTGCTATATACAAGTACTTTTCTCAGTATCTAATACCAATTAATACCTATTAGTAGATGGTATATGGTATCTTTTCTCCTTAAAAAAGCGCATGATAATCAACTCTTACAGTTGTTCCAAAAAAAAATATTTAATACTGATTTCTTAAGTCTCACAATGGTGCAAATGGCTCTTACATCTTGCAGAAAATATATCTCATAAAAACCGTAAAAACAACCAAACATTCAGAGGGTTCAGATATATTTAAACAAGAGCTCTATTCGGCAACAAAACAAATTCATAATCAGTGTTTATAAGATATGCCGCAGACATATCAAATCATCAAGAAAAAATCTTAAAATTGGAGCTTTAAAATAGCGCAACGAATTCATAGGAAGGGTTCGTGAGGTCTATGGTAGATTCGCCCTTAAACTTTCTACTTACCTAGTGAGATTGAATCACCGTGTTGGATTCACCAACAATGCAATAAATTCACAATCGAAATACAACTATAGAAAGAATTGGGTGCTTTTTTTCATCACTGTGGATTTGACTTCGGTCTACCATTGTGATTTAGAAGTAAAAGAAAAGGCTAAAAAGTGATCCAGCGAGGACAATTAAATTGAAAAATAAAATCCTTTTGTAACTAAACATTTATTATTTCATATTCCCTCCGCGAATTTACAAGTATTCTAATCTTTTGTTCAAAATTTGCTCTAATTTTTCTACTCTACTTAAGCCATGACATTTGCTTCCTATATCTGTATTATATCAACATAAAGTCGTATCTGTAATAAAGCATAATTAAATAAAATTTAAGTTTTTCTTAGTTGTTTGTTTTAAAAAAATGTCTTCTGATATTATCTTCCACGCTACCTATTTGTTGAACGAAACTCCATTCTTTTTTAACAGTGATCCAAGTTATTTGAATATAATGACTAGCTTGATGACTCCATTAAATAGCCTTCAAACATCTCCATACATTATGATTCTCTCTCGCTTTGGTACGTTAAAAAGCTTGGTTTTATGTTAAAAAGGATCGGTGAAAGGATATTACCTTGGCTAGAGAACTTATTTTACGCACGAATACGAGTATATAGGACTCGCCATAGATACTTTGAAATGAAATACAGTTCTATCGCGTCAACCTAACAAATTTTAATTAAGATACGACCAACAAACAATAAAGCGAGATAAAAAAATATTTTCTTTTCATTTTAATTTTGATAAAGTGAAAAAATTATTTTCGCGCTGCTGCTCTTGTGGCAGCACTGTGATGTTGTTGGCACTCTTGAACTAATGCGAAAATGATGACAGCAACAATTGGCATTGTTGTTATGGTTATGACAGGCGCAACTGACACGATAATGAAAATCTCAGTAAATAAACGAAGTGATATGCAGATAAACGCCATTGAAATTAGATTGCCGCCTGAAGTGTGCAATTTTTTCTGGCAACAGGCAATGTGAAGTGAATGAACAAAATTGCGAATATAAACAAAATGTGAGCAGACTCCAAAAAAAAGTATCTCAAATACAAAAATCTCATATAATGAAGCAGTAAAAAAAAACTAAAGTAATGCTTAACGTTGAAAAATGGCTTAATTTGGCGTTTTGAATTTTAAGTAACTTGTTGAGTTATAGGTCTTTATGGAGTAAAAAATAAAACGGCTTAAATATGCGATCTGAAATAAAATTCATTTTCACTCTTTACAGATAAAATTGTTACTGTGAAAAGCAGAAATTTGATGGTAATAAATTTGCTGTACATTTTGAATAATGAATGATTTCCTGATTTGTTGCTTTGGTTTTCAAATCAGCTTACAATAAGTCGGTGACATTGCCAAAAATTAACCTCTTCGTATTGATTTGATAATTGGTTGGAATTACTACAGTTGTTACTACAGTTGTTGGGCAGGTATTTGATATGAAAGGCTACTACAAAAGTTGCTAAATACTAAAACACAACTTAGTGTGGGAATATGCTTTTAATGGAGTTCTAATAGAAATTTGTTATTAATTTTATTTTATTTCGATATTGAATACTAATGAGCCTGCTTTGTGGTTATTATTATTTTTGGCACCTATAATGAGTTCTATTTTAATTTGCTTAAATTTATTTTCGATTATAAGTTATTCATTAAAATAATTCTGGTTTTTATTATGGTATATAAGTACATACATATAGTATATTGTGTGGTTTCCATATAATTAATAATAATTATGTTAATAATAGAACTTCAAAAGTAGTTTTTATTGTAATTGTATATCTATTCAATTCAAAGAGTTATAAATATAACATTTCCAACTCTTAATTTGAACTGTTTGGACAGAAAAAATCGGTATCCTAATTTTGGTAGAGAATTCTATACAAAAGATACAATAAATACAATACACTGCATTACAAGCAATAACATTAAATGATTATTTGATTATAATTATAATAACTAACAAAACTTAGTAAGTACTTTGGTGATTATAAATTGTAGCTGCTTTAATAAGTTGGTGATAATCAAATCACTTTACATTCATAGCACTAAGTTTTAATAACACCCTCGTTCTAGAGCGAATATCCTTATTATAACGGACTTAACAACTACTTATCTGAATGGAATACAAAAATGTATTTAAGCTTATAGTAATTGTCTCTGTAGTGACACTTAAAAGATGTTATGAACCTATTTGGTGTCCTTGATAGCTAGCATAGCTCAAGACAAGGGGCTAGACAATTATTTATCTGAACAGAACACAAAAATGTATTTAAGTTTTTAATAATTTATTCTGTTGTTACTTAAAATATGTTATGAACTTATTTGTGGTCGTTGATAGCTGACATAGCTCACAGTTTTCAGAGGATTTACAGGAAAATATTTTTTGTTGCCCTTTACCTTTTCGCAAGATTAAAAAATTGTATGGAAAGACTAGTTCTTTTTAGTATAATTCCTTTATTTATTTTATACTACATACATTTATATTGCATTATAAAGAAATTAAAAATATTAAAATCCCTGAAATTAAAAGAATTTCACGTTGAACGTTACCGATTTGGCCATGTTGATATGCTGAAGAACTCAATCAACGTTACCGACTAGACCACGTTGGTGTACTTGAAAGTAATCAATGTACTTACTAAGTCACGTTGGTATACTGGAAACTAATCAACGTTACTGACTAGGCAACATTGATATACTGGGAAACTAATCAACGTTACCGATAAGCCACGTTGGTATACTGAGAAACCATTCTAAATATTTTATAGAAATGTGTCTGCTCCACTATGAATCCTCGGTGCTGTCTGTTCCTGTAAGCAGTTTGCTGTGAAGTGATCTTTAGTTTAATTTTCGCTTAATTAAATCTGCTTAATTCTATTTTACATTTTTATCACTGTTGAACAATTGTAGACACCCGCACTTCGTGTAATCTTCAATATCTTTACGACGCTTGTAAAAGTAACATCTCCAATAGCAATTCTTCTATTCGAAAACAAAATCTGTTTAATTATTTTAACATACTCATCACTGAGGTATCATATCAATATATGATTTCTGTTGGTACGTAGATCAACGGTTGATCTCAAAACCCATAGATAAAATTTAAGGATTTATTATCGTTTTAATAACAGACGTCAGCATACACATTCGAACATCACTCTGTATCATTTTAGTTTTCCGACTAACATCTTTGTTTGCAAACTGTGGTCAAGTATGCTATGAAACTCAACTTATCCAGAACTGATACAAGTGAACACTCAAAGATTATTCAAAAGGTGATATATAGTATATTAACAAAATTTGATATAAAGTGATATATATATATACAATATAAGCATTTACTATACTGGTATCATTCAAGCCATACATCTTTGATGCAATTCAATATTCAACTGCTCATATATATATGGAGTATTCAAAGCAGGAAACTTCTTGTCGTGACTGAATATTCTCAAATATTCCTAACTTGTCTTAAAGTTAGAATTGTGTAAAACACTGCAGTGTATTTTAAGCTACAGTTAAGATTATTTTACAAGAAATATAAAATCTTTCAGAAATACATATTTAAGAACTATACGATACTAATTCATAAAGCAGATAAAACATTAATGTGTAATAAACCTACAGTAAAACTATATAAGACTATTTGTAAGATGAGATACTTTTATGTAATGGAGTTCCATGAACGTAACATAAATATATATCTGAATTATAACAGGAAATCTCATTATATTTACTATTAGCAATAATAGCAATAATAGTATATATCATCATTATTTTTCAATGCCAATAAAATCAAATCTAATTATTTCAAATTCAAATCACTGCAAAATAATGGCAAACGAAAGTCAAACAAAAGTATCTAAACTTAGAAAAGTTAAAAATAAATTGCTGCATGTGTGCTTGCCCATCTCTTTGGCCACGAACATTAAATTTATACAACATATATATGATGTGAGAAACCTTTAATATTATTTTAAAGGCCAAGAAAATTTTTATTTTTTGAAAGGTGTAAAATTTAATGTAAATGAAAAACACAAATCAATTTGGAAATCAACATTAATTTGAGGAAAAATTTAATCAAATGAATCAATGTGATTGTGCAAAGATAATTGAAAAGCGAAGACAAAACTACTGATTGGCAGGCCATAGAATAAACAATTTGAGACCCCAGCAACAAATGGACTTGATGTAAAATGATGACGTCTCGTTAGACAAATAATGAACGACATTAAGTAGTTTTCATGATTTATATTTGCAGTTTTTCTCTTCCGAGTTTCAAAGTCAGCAAAATGAGCAGAAATTGAAAATAAATGGAAAAATTGCTTGTAAAGACCCAAGCAACAAAAAAAAATCCAAATAATGGAAAATGAGCTCCAAACTAAGAATTGGAGCAATGCCAATTGCATGAAGTTGAATAATGACGACGTTGCATATTGCAATGGATAATGAACTATTTAAAATAAGCTGAAGATTATTTGGCAGATACTCGTACTCGTACTCTAATGTTGCTTATGTTTAGTCATTTTCTATCTTATTTGATTTTTGTGATTCCCATTCTCATTCGATGTTAACGTTTTTGCTATATTTTTTTTCTATTATACACTATAATAGTATAGTATGCTTTAAAGCCATTGACCATGCACTTGGCATTAATTTAAGTATATTGAAGAAACAATAAAAAATATCTCGAAAATATACAAGAAAAGTTATAGTTTCTAGTCTTTGTATCTCATAGTCTTATTTAGAGATAGAATATTACAATTGTGTATTTTAATTTGTAGGCTTGTTAATAACTAATTATGTTTGCAGTGAATAAATTACATGTGATTATTAAGTTATGTGTGTGAGAAAATTTTCGTTTCAAATTGAAGCTAATAGTTTGTAAATTAATTATATGTTTTACTATATACTATAGAAAAAATTACGTTATAACTTCTAATAATAATTATTTCCTAAATTGGATAAAAACAGGCATCACATAATACCCATAAACTACAGGTGATTTACTCTATTTTTGGTGTAGTTATTCATTTCAATATGAATAGGTACATACGTATTACGATACATAATAACTCGTTAAATAAATAGTCTAGATTAGAATAGATTCTAATGATTATTCTAGAAGTTGTATAAACTAATCAACTTGCAGTTTAGAAAATAAATATAATAACCAGTAGTAGATATATTATTATTTCAATATCATTTAAAAGTAGATAATTTTGTTTCTGACCCTTAACGGAAATTAATGGAAGACTATAACATGGTTTATGACAGCTTTGAAAACTATTTAATTAATTTTAAGTAATGTAAAATTTATCTAATAATGACGACCTCATAATTTAGTAACAAACATGCTCTCCAACACCTTCAACTGGTACCAGTGGAACTCCGCGGAGTTTCAATTGGGCATTCATCGGCGCAATATACCGATACGTAAAGAACACCGTGGTATTGAGCCTTCACTGCAGGTATCCACATAAAATTCTGAAACTTCTTCAAGCACTCCAAAACATCTTCTTCTCTCTCTCTTCTTTTACAATAATTTTTTCATAATAAATTTATGGAACATTTGAAATATAATCCTACTACATTCAATAAGATCGTAACGCCACTTTTGACAAATCGATATCCCTTTTTGAAAATAGCAACCTTCAAACGATATTTATTAAAATGTCATGATGATCTGAATACTGTGTTGATAAAGTAAAGTATAACATTTTAATTAGGGTCAAATACTATGCAAATCCAGCAAACGCTTCAAACGATTTGTGTTCGATCTGCTCTATAGTAATCATTCCTTTATCCTCACTAATAATGCCAAACGGTCTTAAACGCAAATTCAATAATCAGTCCAAAAACTTTTGAAAAACCATGTAATCATTCTAAGTAATATTAACATAATGTGAGGATTGAGAGAATAATTGGTCTCCAGTTATTGGAAAATAATCATTAATAAAGTCTACGATATTGTTTATTGAGATCCAAGTTTGACTAAGTGCAAACTTCCTGATGCATAGACTACTCGGATGAAAGAGTAGTCCTTATTTTAAGAGAAGAATAACGTACAAGAAAATTTTCGGAAAGATAATACCACATTTGTTGACAATGCAACAAAAACTGAAAAATTTCTGAGCGTAACCTACGGCATTTTGAGCAGAATGAAACAGATTTTGTTCATCGTTTTATAAAAATGGATGAGACCTAAATCTATCACGATGATCCTAAAATAAAACAAAAACATTTATAAAGGACTTAAAGGTGGTTGTTTAGCTCCAAAATAGATGAAGTCAGAAAGATCGGCAGAAAAGGTTATGGCATTAGTTTTCTGGGATTATTAAAGAATTTTTATTGTTTGATCACCTTGATAAAGGCAAAACAATTAATTAATTCTGAATAATATTGTAACACACAATTGTTTTGACATTGACGAAATTTTAACAAATAAAAACACGAATTGCTTGAACACTCACCGTAGTCTCCAGATCAGGCTCCTTCTAAGTTTTACTTCTTCAGAAATTTGACGCAATCCCTTCACGGCAAGCATTTACATTGAATGAAGAAGCCATTGCAGCCAGTATTTGCAGATTTTATAAATGGTATAAAGGTACTATTGGAGTAAATGTTTTGAAGTTATGGGAGACTATTTTCAATAAAAATACTAATTTTATCTCACACTTTTTCATTTTTGCTTTCAAAACTTTTTACCAACCCAGTTCAGTCAGCAGTTCAAACCCAAAATAGTCCTAAACATTCCTACTATTTTATAAAATTTGATAATTTTAAAAATTAATAATTTATTTTATTCGTATATATATGTCTATTAATAAATTGTTTTGATTGAAAGCAGTTATGATTTCTAAAAGCTTTTTAAATGAAAATTAACCTAAACAATCAACATTTTATGATTAATTACTTTATGCCTATAAAGAATCAATGCTTATAAAGAATTTATAAAATTTTTGTAATGCATTTCATTTAATAAATTTCTATAATTTTTATTCTGTTAATAAATAAATATAATAGCTGCAAAAATATTACCTACATATTAAGAAACAAGCATAAGACTTTTCTAACAATCTTTAAGGCATATCAAATTCGCCCTCAATATTCCATTCAATATACGAAGGCGGTTTGATAAGTCAGTGACTTTTTGAATTTCCCGCGCAGTTACTCCAAATGCAACAGTGCTGCCGTCAGCTGTAATCTACCAGTGGGCAACTTTCTAATTTTGAGCAAGCTTTGATAGCCGTTCAAAGCAGACAACCTCGTGAATTTTTAAGAAAATGGAAAAAAGTGAATTTTGTGTGCTGATTTAGCATTACGATCCCAAATCCACGAATTAGGATACGAACTACTACCCCATTCAGCATATTCTCCAGATTTAGCCCCCTGCGACTATTTTCTGTTTCCAAACCTAAAGAAATGGCTGGGCGGTAAGAGATTTGAGTCAAATGAAGAAGTCATTACCAAAACAAACTCGTATTTTGAGAGCTTTGAGAAAACCTATTATTTGAAGGGAATAAGAAAATTAGAAAAACGCTGGACTAATTGTATCGAGCTAAAAGGTAAAAAATAAAACGTTTATTTGCCGAAAACAATTTGTTTTACTCAAAAAATCACTGAGTTATCAAACCGCCCTCGTATCAATACTAATTAATAAAGTAGGTCCATATGGTATTAAGCAGATTGACCTATCAAAAAGCTATAAATTCATCACAATCGATATAAATTGATTTTCATAGGAGATAAAAAAAAAATGTTCATATGTTAAATAAGTTCTACTTACCACAGATTGAGTACCGCTAAAAAAATTGCATTACCTGCTTAAATACATTTTGTTTTAAGCTCCATCGAACCGAAATAAAGGGGGTTTGCTAGGGTTACAGTTTACAGTTTATTAAGTAGCAAAATGAGTAAAATATTAAATTTTTTTTAAAATAATATTTTCTATAATTTAAAAGATTTTTTAAAAAAGTTTTTCCTTTAATCGCATTGATAGCCTATTGACCTCGGCAAAAAAAATCCTGTTGCTTGATTATTTTCATTAAATATTGCAGTTCATAAATCAAACAATTGATTTATTGAATTCATCAGTTATTCACTATCAATTTTCCGTTTAAGATTTGTTTCGCTAACTACGAGTACTCAAATGGAACATCATTTATTATGCCCAAATACTTGATTTTTATCGGAACTCCACGAAGAACTTAAGATTAAATTATAATCTCGCATTCCTTGACGAGCACATAGCTGCTCCAGAATAATAATTGGCTGCGCTTCAATTTTTTTATATTGTTTCCACTTTTGTTCTTTTGCTGGAGCTGTGGTCCTGAGCTTGCGCCTGCAGCTCCTGTCATTTGTGCTTTTATCCAATTAATTTTATCTTATATAAATATATATATCTACAACTTCTCACCATCATGACTGCAAACGTTGTTGTTGTAGCAGAAAATGCGTTTCAGATACTTTTTTTTTGTTTCGGCTCAACACGTGCAAAACAATTTCGAGTCCTGCCATTTGAACTTCGAATTTTTGTTAAGGAACTTTGACATTTCTTGTAATAAATTTAATATTTACTTTGGTACAGAAATGTCGCATATTGTTTACATGAAATACTTTTCGTTTCAGTTGATTAAATTTGGTAAAAGATACACAAATGCTGTAAGCACATGTATACCATTAAGCTCCAAAATTTATTTAAAAATATGTTGTCGAAGCTAATGCTTCTCGGAATTATATTCGGCGCACCTATTTTAAGTGATAATTGCCATGAGTGACAGATTTCAAATTTACTTTTGTTTTTATTTTTTAAATTTAATAAAAATTTCGTAAGTTTTTGAAATACAAAATTAAAAGATGTTAATTTTAAAACCAACAGATAGAGTAAGTGTCTGTATTTCTGAGCTCAAATGACGTTCTACATCATATACCCAAGTGCATTAAGAAGAATTTTTTCAAATACTCTTACCTATCGGGACTAATTTTACATTTATAATTCTATCTACTATCTTAATAATCTATAAGTCGTGTCTAGTATAACTTAAAATCTGAATGAAGAAGCTAGAAATATGTTAACTAATTACTAAATCATGTTAATTTTTTTTATAAACTTTATAAATATTTTACCAATATTTAATTTGATTAAACGTCAGTTATGACGGCAGTAACTATTTTTCTTAATAGTAACTTTTGTATTTAATATACAGGTTTCGAACAGTAGTGATTTGTAACAACAAAATTTTTATTTATTTTTCATTAATTGAGTTTTTGTTTATACATAAATAATTCTATAGAATTTTTAGAAAATAGAATAATTCAATTATTCTACAACTGGTTCATGAGTGAATTTGTTAATAAACTTTCACAGCGAATTACCCAAACTCTATGTTCGAACATATAATACAAATCAAGTACGGTCAGTTAGGTCAGTTAGCTAGTAACCACTAACTCTGAGTTTCAAATTTGGCATGTACGAGTTCAACCCTTGGCTCTTGCAGTCTTATTTGGCCATAACAACCCGTTACTGGGTTTCAACCGAATGCATCATATCTCTCCAGGCGCCCCTGTTGCGTTCACGCCTTCTTCAGTCTTGTACGTCAAGTCACCCTCAATTTGATCATTCCACAGAAAACACGATCTACCTCTACGTCTTTTTCCTCCAACTTACACTTCAAATGCCTTTTTCAATAGAGCATCTTTATCCATACTCACGAATGGAGCATAGCCACAAAGCCACAGAAGTCGCTGAATGCTTATTCGGTGATCTATATCAATGTCGTGATAAAGTTCGTACAGCTAATGGTCCTTTCCGATGCGGTAGTCGTTGCCAACTCGTAGAGAACCAAATATCTTACGATATACTTTCCTCTCAAAAACTTCCAGTGCTGCTACATTATTCTGTGATAACGTCCCTGCTTTTGTGCCTTTGAGAACCACAGGTGGGATGAGTAATTTTTTGGATTTTGGAAAGAAACTCAATTTAAGAATCACTCGATGTAATGTAAAGCCTAAAGGTAGGAAATAATATTCATCAAACCATCTAAACCAGTCTCGATTAAAGTCTTGCATTGAGTAGAAGGTATTTTAGTGTTCAACTGAGTTTCTGACAGTGCACTCTGCTGCTTTTTAAACACGGATGTCAAAACTTCGGAATATATTATGTTTAATTACACTGAACTGAGTCGGAGCAGACTTATTAAATTTGAGAATAGACTCTTTGTCCTTTACTGCACAGCAGTACTTACAAAATATGGATTAAAACAAAACCTTACTTTAAAGCTGCATATATCAAAAGCTTAAGGATCCGTATCCTAATTGATACCTTGGTTAGCATAATAGACCACCTGAGTTGCGTAGAATATCATCCCTTACATATGTTATTAGTGACATTATTATAAATGTCAATTCTATAATGAAGTTATTATGCATTTTACATTTGTCACACATGAATCATCCATATACACAGATACTCGTTTATCTGATTGTTATCCATTCACATCTTCTTGCTTATGTATATACTGTGACATGTATACTATGGCATATCTTCATGATTACTTTGAAAGGTATGTAGTTACCTTATATTGCAATCAAGAGCATAAAATGTGACATAAAATTCATGTAAAAATTTTATTAATGTTTTATTTAAACAATTTCATGTTATCTTATTTTTACAACAATTATCTTAAATGCTTACAATTCTTTAGAATAAAAAAACTAATGATATTTATCTTTTTTTTTTTTTTTAGGTAAGTTCATTTATACACATTTCAACAGCAAAAAAAACGCGCTTATAGAGGTTGCCACACCTTCTTGATGCAACAATTCGGTGAGTAGGGATTTAATGTAACAACTGTCACTGAGATTTTGTATCTGACAATGAATACACATGTCTCCATCTGCAGCAATGTATGCTGTTTGCTTTGCTATAGAAAAACATTAATGCCTTGTCATGTAGCAGTAATGCAACGGCGATGGCAACTGCAAGTGTGGCAACAAAATTGTCAGAATCACAATAGAACACCAGGCAGCGCGCAACAATGCGTGCCATCTATTTATTAGAGTCTGCATGTAATAGAGGTTCAAAGTATCTTTCTTATCAGTTTAATGCATATATTTTTATATATATATTTTTTTTTTTTGAAAAATTTTTGTACAACTAAATGCTTTGTTTGCCGCTTAAAGCAAGGAAGCTGTCTGCATATGTCGCTGCTATCTTACATCATTTTGACTTACCCAAAAACTTTTGTTAAGTTTTTTGTCTACTCGTCTCATAAAAGTATAGTACTTCTACTCCTCCTTCTCTTTATTGATTTTAATGCTGTTACTTCAATAAAACCTAATTTTTTTTTGTAATTTATACTTAAGCATTTAAGTTTTAATTTAAAAAATCTTCTACTTATATGTAATTTTAATTCCATCTATGCGTTGGCAACAGCGGTTCTGCTTCTTCTAGTCTAAGTGCTGCATTCAGCTTCTTGGTAAATGGAAAATGGAAAATGAAGAAGTGTCTATGGGAGTAGTCGCACACCTTCCCTGCTCAAGAAGTAATACGAAATGTGCATTTTCCTATTTGAACTTGTATTGCCTTTTTTTGCTGTAGATTGCTTTTTTTTATTTTTTTTATCTGCATTTGCGTTCTTTCACTTGCTGACATAATTTTTTGTTCTTGTGTTTTCCGTATAGCAATGGCTTTTTACTGGGTATTACGTAAAATTTTGTATTACTTTTTGCTTTTGACAGCTCAGCTTTGTGCTGGTTGAGTAAAAAGTAATTACATTTAATGTGAAGCCTCAGACCAAGTAATGAAATTATGGTTATTATTTCTCTGATTTTTATTTTTTCGTAATTGTTTTTATTTTAGTTAACGATTTTACAATGTTTTTCTGGAGTAAACAAGTTTTTTCTCTTTACCAATTTTTTTTTTCCATACTCAAGCGCTTTTTGTATGCAAGTAAAACCCATGGCAATAAGATTTTAAGAACTCTTTTCCTTGTTTTTTGTGTATTTCTGTTTTAATCCGATATGTAATTGGGTTGAATGGACTTTGTGTTTTGATTGAGCTATTTTTATTGTTGCCATTTGCAGCAGCACATTTTAGTCATAGCAGCATATTTGTTTTAAAAATCTATTACATCAAGATGTCTGAAATTTATTTCTCTTGATAAGTGGTTTTAAAATATATATAATAAGTTTTTTTATAGATTAAAACAACACTTTTAAGTTTTTGATAATACTATATATAATACTAAATAATACTCTATCGAATGAAAAAAGACTCAGATATACATACTTATGTTTCTACAACAGATAATACAACATAGAACTACGTCAATAATTTGGCATTTAGTTTAGAGTGTATGCCAAATATAAACTAATTCTGATTTTGCAAAAGAAGTTCAGAAAATATTGTAATATTATTACTGCTAATAGGGGATTCCATTAACACTAAAATCATGGAAACGTTTTAATACCACATAAAAATTCCTACCTTAATCGCTACGTCTTATCCCAATAAATGTTAATGTTACATAAAAGTCGAATTCCAAATTATGTCATAAACTATCGAATTATCACTTACCTATTAATTTTTTTCGCTGTAGATTTTACGCCCCATTAAAAAAATCCCTGTCTTAGAAATTTATCGTTGGGCTACTGGGCCCAACTCTAATAAGTAACCAAGGTAGAAATTTTGTATGAAGTTAACTTTTTGATGAAGAGGAGTAGATAGCAACATTATACATGTTCAATACTTTGATACGTGCCCTTATGCTGATAGCGACTACAGAAGTCTCTACTGAAAGTACACCAATCTGGTCGCAAGCACACCAATTCAATAATGGTCTATAATGACTTGTTTTTTTACTTTGTGCGAAAGTCATACGTCAGGGTCCCCTTTAGTCATTTAAGACTTACATCGGTATAATTTGCATCCAGGTTCCGCTGCTGCAGATAGTTAGAGTTTTACTTCTGTCAACATCTTCTTATTTTAACCTTAGGATTTTTGAAAAAAGTATATTGACTCGTTGACCTATTCGTTATTGAATTTATGGATCCGTTTTGACTTCTGTTGATATTATTACATATAGGTATAATTTTTATGAGGATAGAATAAAGAGGGATACTTTGAAATTGATATAAATTAAATTGATTCAATTTAGTGACGCAAGCTCAAAATATCCAATAGGTCCATGTTATACAGAGAATCATGGTTATATGAAATTCGAAATTCTTGTTTTTAATGTAAATAAAAAAATTGAAAATGAGAGAAAGAGATAAGCTCAAAATGCCCAATAGGCATTGTTTTCGTGGATATTAAAAAATTGAGAATGAAAGAAAGAGAGAAATTCCGATTTAAATTGGATCTTAACTTAAATACGACAGCTTGTTTTTTAGTTTGGTTTTATTTGTTAACATATCACTTAAAGCCGCAATTGAAACGTGATCACCAAGGATCCTTTTGCTGTTAAAACTGAATGTTTTTAACACACTAACCCAAAGAGAAAATATTCACAGTTAACTGTTTAATCTTTCTAAAGTCAATCGATTAGTTATACAAATGTACTAAAATTTAGAGAATTTTTGATTTTTTTTGTGACATTTCAATTTCTTTCATTTGAGGTTTATCCTCTGTTGTGAAATCTAAAATGATCAGAATTCCATCGGCAACTATAAAGCACATCCATTAAAGATCCAAATCATTAATTTATCTTTTTTAAAACTAATAGTAAGTTAGATTATTAATAGCTTGTCAACAATATTATTCAATATTATCATCATATACATATATAGATGTAGTAATCATTCTTTTACTTTTAAGCATAAAATAATAATATAATAAGCAATTTTAAAAAGTGATAAAAATGGATGACTTACAATCAAACAAATGGCTAGAAAAAATTTTCTTTATGAGTCGATAATACAGTATCATGCAATATATTATGGATTTACTCTAGCGAAAATATTTTCTATAAAAACTAATAACATCTTTTATAAATTATAGTAGCATTTTGCAATATTTATACAGCATCTTATATATATTGTATTTAGTTCCACAATTGTAATTATATTTCGGAAGTGTTAGTTCCAGTTTGCGTCATTTTCTGTTATGAGTACTCGGTAAAAACTTTGACCTACAAAAAATATTTCAAGTTCTTGACTTCGCTCAGGAAAAATGCAATAACAAAAATTTAATTATCAATAAATATTATTTTATAGTTATCATCAACGTACATGTGTTGTTAGAACTTGAAGTTTATATTTCATAAGATGCATTTCTTTGATAACCTTTATTAAAGGAATATTAAAATGCCAATAAAAAATGCATGCTTTTCACTTTTAAATACGTAAAAGCATTGTTTTATTTCCATTTTATTAGAGAGAAGTGTTTTATTATTTTACTTCTGTACTTTGCCGACGAAATTATTGATTAGAAAAATCTAATTTAATTACTTTCTCATACTATACTGTTTAAGATGTCTCTGAGGCTATAAAATTTAAAAATTTCTTATGAATTTAGTGTCTTGGTCCATATTATGCAGAATAAGAAAATATCTTAAAACTGACTGTCTTAAAGTTTTTCAATCGTAATAAAAATATTTTATTTTCTTTTAAACTCCAATATTTATTCACTCTAAAAGTTGGAATGCAATTCAATCAATGCATCTTTTTACGCTCTCCTCTATCTGCTTTCAATTGATTTTATTGTTTTCGAAGAAGTAGTAAAAACCAAATAAAAATATTTGTTGTGATATTTGGATCAAATTTTCTTGGTACTAATTTACTTAATACTAAAACAGTGAATCCATAAAACCTCACTATAATATTGAGGCAGTGGGCCAATGGAACTCATTTAGCAATAAGACTATGCGTACTTACTAGTTTTTTAGTTCTTTAACCATGGCCATAATTGTAACGAAATACTCGTATTGTAAGTTATGTCTAGTTTTACAATAAAAAATAGATGTTATATCACACATCAATTACTTACAATAATTGTCATTTTCTAAAACATAAACAGATTGCTCCATAACTCTGAACTTTATGCATATAGAGTTGCTGGATACAAGGAAATAGATAAAAAGTAAACGACTAATGTCATTTTTAAAATTGGCGATCAACTTTTCAGAGCACCAAATAAGTGAGGTACTTTTCGCTCTACGCGATATATACAGTCAATCTAATCTACACATATTGAAAAACCAGAGATATATATGCGACATATACATAAAACCCAATCTACAGATATTGAAAAAACAGAGAGAGAGAGTTAGCCTAACTTTACAGGAAGAGTCTTCAAGATGATGTAGAATACATTTATATACCAAATCTGTTTTCTAATATGCAATAGTCCAAATTTTGACAGGACACTGTTGCATTACAATCGCATAAACTTAATATTACCTACAGTAACAAATGAAGGCAGTTCAAGGAGGAAGTGGGGTTTAAAGAAGCCCTATACTGTTTATGTCCGGCTCTTTAAAATCACTTATTACCACTACTAATTTCTAACGCTAAACTTCGTTTCTGATATTGAAATCATCTTTTGCATTGCTTGATTAATGGCGAATTAGTGTCTAATATCAATAGTATCTATTATTCATTAGTGTCTGTGACCACTTGCATGATCCACTGTAACACAAGCTCCGTTGAATTCTGATAATGAGTTATTCAGATAGATTAACAGGAGTAAGCAATTTTTTAAAATTATCTAATTACACACATATCTTTAGCGATGTGATATGCAATCTAGTCTATGTATTGTTACGGCCGGCCAACTCTATCTATCTATATACCTAATACCTAAATACGTTTACTTACGATAAAGAAAAGTGTAACATCTCTTTAATTAGGATAGTGGCTAAGGTTTTCTTTCTTCGATATTACGGCTAGTTAGCTCTATATATCTATATACCTAATACCTATATACGTTTACTTACGCTAGGGCGAAGTGTTATATCTCTTTAATTAGGTTATTGGTTAAGGCTTTCTTTCTTTGCTACTTTTACTGTGATGAAATCCCTTTATTCTTTTGGTGTTGTTTATTTGTGTATAGATTAATTTAGGGGTTATGAAGAGTTTAATCATGTTATCTGCTTTATTAATACATATATACTAAGCATCCTAAGCACATTATCCTAAGCGTATCTAAAAATTTAAAGTATTCTTACAGATATTTCAATATTTATCTGATTTTATTAACCTCTCTTTCAATTTTTTTTCCTAAATAAACTTTTGTATTGTATATCATTTTTATAGTAAATAATATTTACCAACGTATCCATGGTTTTAATAACACATTTATTTTTTTTTTATATTTTTTTTTCCACCAATAGCTTTCAAGAGCCTGCAATAAAATATATGCAAATTAAGTATCTGTGACAATATCATTAAATAAAACTATAAACATCACGAACTATACGTGATAAAGTGATTTATTATCATATCAAATTGTAATTGAATTGATGCATTTATTATGTTGTTGAATATTGAATATTTTCTGTTTCTTAGATATTCCTGCATCTGCATCTGTATCTGCATCTATGCATTATGCAACGACAACTATGAAAAGTTATGAAAAATCTTCGTTATACTTTTTTTTCTTAAAAAAAATATGAAATGAAAGTTGATACATTTCTTTGTATTTTCTACCATACACGAGTACGTGTATAACATATAATAGTTTTTTATTTATTTATTTGTATATAAAATGTTGGTGAGAAATGTGATAAAATGTTACTTAATGTTTTGAAAGTGCGTACGGCAGTAAAAGCTCGTAAGTGTAAAGAAAATCATATTTCCGCATTATGTGAAGTGGTCTTGTGATAATTTACATAAAAAAATGATAATTCCTAGTAAATCAGATAAGCAAACAGCAGCAATCAACAGATCTGCTTTAATTGCACTTGAAGACTTATAAGTCCACAAAGTATATTTCACAAAGAAATTAGAGAAAAAAATGTGTTTTACTATGGAAATTATTTTAATAATGTAAGAAGATTTATTATATACTATATTATATACTATATATTTAGAGAAATTAACTCGTATAATAATTAAAACAAAAATTTTTCAATTAGTTAAGTGGACCCATTGACTTTGTGGATCCTAATTAATATGACGTAGATCCTAAATGACAAATTTCGGATACATGGTTTTTGTTGTATCTGCGCTCAGAATACAAGTGTACACTTTCGAGTTTAATCACAAACTAAAGTTTATTAAAAATACTGGTTTACAATATAAAAGCCAGGGTTACCATGTCTTAATATTTCTTAACAATTAAGTAAATATATAACAGTTTTTGTGACGCTAATATATTGAGAACACTGCTTTACGATATTGTCAAGAACATATTGACATTTACCTATGTTCAAGTTTGCCCAAGTACCTCCCACTGGCACAATATTGGTCCATGGTTCACAAAAGCGTCATAAACAGGTATGGCTGTACGATTATCTTCTACTATGACAAAGATTTCGTTAAGTTGAAGTGTTCACCACTTAAGAAATGATATCTGGTGTTGATATAGTTTTTTCCAAGCACCACCACCTATTTTAGTTCTAACAAATTATGCGTCGAATTATAAGCGATTTTTTTCCATTGAAGTATTCCAGAGGTCTAACCTTAGACATTTGTGATAACCTCCCACCAGACTGTTTGCAACTTTATCACCACCTAAGTTTATTCCAGAAAATTGAGATTTAAATGACGGTGTCCTTAGACAAAATGTTAAGTCGAAGTTGCCACCAGTTTTTAAGTTAAAGCTGTTTGAAGTTGCTTGCACTATTTAGAAATCCTATAGTAGTATTATTATAATTGAAATCCACCCATGGGATTATCCCAGTATATGTAAATTTTTCATTTTCATGTCTTGATTCTTTTTTGCGCAGAATTTATATAATATATATTGTAATAAAATATAAGTATTATCAGCTTTTTCTCTATTGAAAGTATCTGTATATCTGAAACTTTTCTTTTAATATGCTTTCGTGATCTTATTTTTTCGACAAAATTTTTATTGATACCGTGTATCTGCAAATCGGTGTTTGCTTTCAGGTGTTTTTCAATTGGCAACTTCATGCGATTTATTTATAAGATACCTAATTGCATCTTAGAATTACTGTTATTCAGTTTTATGTTGATGGCTTTAAAACTATTTTGACTACTTTGTATGATACCTGTTTTACGTTCCAATTAACTGAATTTTATTGAATCTAGTTTTTCTAATTTATGATAGATTGCTATTTCTTAGCTGCATTTTTTATATTAAATGCTAAGTTGCGTGTCTTTTGTCTATTAGTATCAATTAAATTAACTTTGTAAATTATCATCCTTATCATTTTCATAATTGTTTGTAGATTTTGTTCAACGGTATGCAATTAATCTTTACACAGTTTCACTTGCAAAATAACCCATTCTCAATACATTTATATGAAACTAAATAAGTGAATGCCACCTATGTTGTTTTTAACATAGTTTAGCTATTTTCTTTTACAAAAATTGTGCTAGATAATCATAATTTATTAAAATTGCTGCAAATCCTTATGAATATAAATTTTTAGTACTGATTTTATGATAATTTTTAAAGTTTTAAGTATCACTTTTTTGTTTTCTTAGTATATGTTAATAGTCAACGTTTAACCAGTGCTTTTTTATTCACTTTTCTCTATTACTATTAACCCTTTTTTAAAACTCTAATTTTTCCTTTCAAAGCATAATGGTCAAAGGTAAATATTTGCTTCATTCTTCCAAATACTTCCCATCATATATTATGCGAACGTTGTGCACTATATTAATAGATGAGTCAATTCCTCTAAACTATATTGACTTGTTACTAGCAGACCAATCTCTCAAGCTGTCGGTGTCCAATCAAAAACTACCGACACATGAAGGAGATGTCTAACATATATCGGGTAGTGTAAGTGGTAATAGTAATGTAATATAAAGTAGTTTTCTTAAATCTGAAATAATAAAAAAATTCAGTTGATCTATAATAATATCAGCCAATATGTTAACAATAATATCATTTTGATCTTTTCTTGAAAAACCATAATAAATCGCTTCTGTTCAGTCTTAACGCACCAGCTTCTCTCATTTTGTTAAGGAATAGTAACTTATTTTTATATTTACCCTTGTTGCTCAGACAAAAAAAGAAGACAGTTTGTTTCTATTCATAGGGGCATCATTTCAATAATTTGATAAAACGCAATAAATACGAATAGATTCTATTTAAGCGGTTTTATTTTCGGCAATTGCAAAGCAGACGAGTTAGCTCAAAAGGGTGCTTCCGAACCTCACTGCGAGTACCTAATCAATCCGGGCATATCATTAACATCATGCATGTTACTGAGCTCTTTTTGTGATGAACTTTGCATGTGCATGTGTATGCAATTTGGCAATTTTCCACTAAAAGAAAATCGAAAATTCTCATTTAGATGCCCTGTAGAGTCATCAGTCTTATTGTAGGTTTACTAGCAGGTCTTTCTAAATTAGGTAATCACGATAGAAGATTGAATCTTCTTTCAATCATACCATTCACAGCTGTGAGGAAGACGATGAAAGTGCCTCTCATCTACTCTTTTTGTGTCCGGCTAATGCACGTTGACGCCTTAACACTTAGGGCCGGGCCCTCTTTCTTAAGGATCTTGATTATTTTACAATCACAAGACCTCCCACTAAACAGCATTCAAGCTTTTCCAAAGGTTCTAGGTAGTCTTAAACCCTGAGTTTCTGCAATAAACGTAACATAATGTGTCAATAGGCCTAAGTGGATCATTCTAGGGATCGGCAGTATAACCTAAACTAACCTAAGTGGTTTTAAACGCTAATTTGAGTTGTTTGTTTGATTGCTTATTGATATCGTGATCTCTATATTATAGCACCCATATTAGGATCATTTTATTTCAATCGATATAATTTAAAAAGAATTGCGGCGGTATGCTCCTTCTAGGAGTTAAATGAATTTATATATATATATATAAAAATAATCCAATATAATAAATATGGTATACTTAAAAATCAGATTCTTGGTTGCAAAAATGTAAGGATCTCGGTTAACTTCGTTACGCTTACGCTAACGATTTTCCAATTCATGAATCTTCATCTCTGTAATCGTTTTTTAGATGCTATACAACTTGTATATATATCTCTTAAAGCTAGCTAAAAATGATAAGATATAATTGCATTTCTTATATGAATATATTAAAAGGTTTCTACTGTTCTCAATAGTATTGCATATAAAAAGAAAATAACAATAATTCATATATTACTATTAATATTATTTATATATATGATATCATATAATCTTAATTTGTTTCTTGAGTGTATAATATTATTATCATTAATAATATTATCATAATATTATTAGCAATTGTAACTTTTTTGTATATAATTAATTTAATATAAATATTTAAGAGATATATTTATTGCTGATATCATTTTTCAAAAAATTAAATATTTTTTATTTACTTTTCAAAAATACTTCATACAAAATTAAGGTAAATTAAAGAATTTGTTCAGTGAATAAAACTGTTGACTTCGAGTCAAATAACATTTTTTAGAATAATAAATATACACCTTGTCATATTTGTGATTCTATGAAGTAGAACTCTTTCGAAAAATAATTCTACTTTTTTAATAAAAAAAAAATAAAATAAAATAATAAAGTTACGCTATGTGAAGCATAACAAAAGTACTACGTGATAGTAATTTACTTCTGAAAATTCTTAGATAAACAAATGCTTCACGCTGACTGTTTCTCAAGTGGAATTAATAGAAGAGGTTGGAATGAACACCCGCCAATGGAGACTTGTTGCATTTTCCCACTAAAGAAATTCAAAGAATTTTATGCTGGCTGCCCGATTTTCCTACTACATCAAAATTAAATATTCCACAACCGTTGAAGAAAATCTTTGTTTTTATTCTTGGTAATCCGTTCTTTCGCCCTGTCTTGTTCTGTGGAGTAAATGGGTCAAGTGACTTTGTAGGGTACTTAAGATTCGGTATATTAACTATTATTAAAAATTTAAATACTTATGTATGAACTAATTCACCTTAATGACTCTTTGATGCAACAATTCAGTATTTTACTGTTACACTGCAGTTGAGGGGCCTTGGCGCCAACTTATCATTTGAATACTGCAATTCGTTTAATTTTATTACTTTTCAATTTTGTATCTCACATATGTAATAACATAAATAGCATTTTACCTTTTTCTAATAAATAATTTAAAGTTTTAAAAGTTAAGCCACCTGCTGCTGTTTGAAACTTCTGATGAACTTTTTGGTTTATTTTAGATTTATGTACATTTTTATGTGTAGATACATAAATTCACTTTGTATCTAAGCTGAATGTGGTATAAGTGATAGAATAAAAGCTGTGGGAATTATTAAAATTTGAAAAAGTTTTATTTGATTTTCAATAGAATGCACTACGACTTTCTAAAGTTGTATTTAAAAAAAGTTTTTAAATTAAATATACTTTAAAATCCTTTCTATTGTTCATCTTCCTTTTCCTGTATTTAAATACAATACATATAAAGCAAACGTAATCTGGTATTGAATTTTATTTACAGATTAAAAAAAAATTTTTTTTTTAATAAATATAATAATAGTTTATTTAATTTAATATTTATTTATTTAAATACTTATATTAAATACTTAAAAATACTTTTTGGTTAACATTTTTAATGCTTGATTTATAATCCTCAAATGCATGATCCCTCAATATTTATCTATGATATATATGAAATGTAGCTTAATATATGATTGGAAACTAGGGCTTACATTAAGACCGAAAAGTTTTCGGAAATTCTCATTTAAAATTCGCGCGCTGTATATATTTCGATATTTTAAGTTTATGTAGTTTGGCAGCAATTAAGGACAATTACTATGCCAAAAATGAGCGCGATCTGTCAGACAGTTCGTTTACGGCAGCTGTTTGAACCAGTTCACCTCAGTAGTGCGTTGCGAAAAAAACAATGGAAAAAATTATGAACAAAGAGTTTGCATCAAATTTTTGTTCGAACGAAATTTCGTTGCAGAATCGTTGCGAATGCACAAAAGGCTTATGGGGAATCAGTTTTCATCGAAAACTCAAGTTTATGAGTGTTACAGCCTTCGACGGTCGTACGACGTCGAAGATTTCGCAACGCACTACTGAGGTGGAACTGGTTTCAACAGCTGCCGAAACGAACTGTCTGACAGATCGGGTCATTTTTACATAGTATTAAGGACAGTGCTGCCAAACTACATAAACTTAAAATATCGAAAAATATACAGCGCGCGAATTTTAAATGAGAATTTCCGAAAACTTTTCAGTCTTAATGTATATTTTTAGTGCGTAACAGAATATTTATATTTTTAGTTCGTATTTTTAGCCAGAATTGTACCAAGGGAATATAAACTAGAAAAAATGTTTTATTCAGTGTATTAGCTATAGCTTATATTGTCAAAAAGAAATCTACACCCATTCCACTTGACTATATTAATAGTACTTAATCTGAAATCGACTCTTATCTTTTTATTTATTTTATTATGGCAAGTTCTGTATAATATTTGATATATTATATATAAACTTAGCCTATTCACAAAGAGTTTGTACAAAAGTTTTCCTATTTTGCCTATTTCGAGCGATGTGAGATATAACTCAGCTAACGTATTATTCGTTCATTGTTTGTAGATGTCCACGGTCTCTACTGCCTTGCGGATTCCAGGTTAGTGCCGCTTTTGCGTAACGTGTGTCCAATTCACGTATATTTCCGTTTTGGAATTTCTTTCTCGAGGGACTCATGCCATAGTCGCACATTTGAGTAATTTTGCTGAAGCATGCTAGGACTTTGCGTATTCGGTTTTCAATGTCCACATTGACTCTCCCGTCAGTTGCAACCTTACTACCTAGGTATTCAAATTCACAAACATCTTCGATCTGTATATCCTCAACATAAAGTGGAATTTTGTTATATATTTTAACTCGCATGCATTTCGTTTTGTTTATATTAGTTTTTAGGTCGAAGTCTTGCGCTGTACTTGCTAAGGCGTTGAGTTCAGTTTGCGTGTCATTATGGGTGCTAGCTAGTAGGACCACACCATCTGCAGTTACATAATAAGTACAAACGTTTCCATCTACTTACATGACATAGCGCCGTGCGACTTTATTGTGTTCTCAAAGTAAAATTAACACTTCGGAGAATCCATTTCGCACTGATTGCAGTCATCTACCATAGAAAAGAGCACTAAAGAATAAATATACTTTAGACAGTCTAGGAAAAATTAGGTCAAGCGGTGGAAACTATTCCACCGCAATATTGAAGGCACCTATATAATCTTTGATTGATTAATGATTGTTAAAATTGTAAATAATTAAGGAAATTATATATTAGCTTAAGCATAAAATCAAGTACCTTAAAAGCACCACTATTATAACATAATGTAAATATATTTATATATACGAGTATTTGTAAATAATAGTAACTTCCAAAATGTTAATGCTTTAAATTATAAATGGTTTTTTATCTTAAATAACCACACTAAGTTGTAATTAAAAAATAATTAGCGTTGTACCTGGCGAGAAAAACTTATGAGATAATTTTAATTAATTTATACAGAAACGAAAAACTTGAAACTTCGTAAACAATTCTGCCTCAACTTTATTCATAAATTTGTAAGAATTTCATTAAATAATTATTTGCGGAGTAAGAGAGACGCGTAACTTCCGAACAATGCGTAAGTCTTCAATTCAAAAGATGAAACTAGTAAATTTATTAACAAAGACCAAATTAAATAAAATGAATGTCTGACTGTCTGTCTGTCTGTCTACTCGAAGACCAAGAAACAAAGAACGCAAATTTATGTTAATTCGTAAATTTAAACAAATTGCTTTTTGTAGAAAATTACAAAAATTAAATAAGAAAAGTTTTACTTGAAGAATTACATGAGTCTTGCACAGACTACTGATTCTCATTTTGCAGATATATCCGAACATTTACAAGCTGCACTCAATGTTGCATTGGTTGTTGATAAAGTAAAAGACAACCATTTGACAAGATATTTTTGCTGCCGTTACAACTTCTTTTGTTAAAATGTTAATAGTGCGGTGAGGGCACTTCATTCTTACTCCAATATATTTGCTTGATAAAAGCGGACATACCGCCAGACTCCAGTAACTCCAGCCAAGACCAACTAAATCAACAATGACCCAAGCGTGAAGTAATAGTATTTACCTAGAAGTATCTGACTAAAAGACAAATATGAGACTCGTTATTGTTGAGACGCTGTTGCTTTGTTAGTTTATGGTTACATATTAGCACTTTCTGTGTACTGTAGATGTAATCTTATTACCATCGCCAAGATAATTTATTCTTTTAATTTCTTTTTTTTTTGTTGTTTTGCTTTCATTTCACAGAAGTGATAAGGAATTAGTGGGTGTCACACTATTATGGCTTTTACATACCTAAGTGTATATGCATGGCATCATCTTTTTAGTTTTCAAATGTAAATATATGGTAATTTTTTTTTTATTATTTGAAACACAATACGTACTATAATATAAATACTTGTTTCATTTAACTACGACTAATTCAAGTGTAGAGAACTATCAAGCAGTTTTGTTATATTTTATAATACATTTTACAATTGTCAAGTTGTCAAAGACTTAGTGCTAATGTAGTATTAATCTGAATTATTATTAGACTACTAATTCGGGAGTAGATCTGAAGACTTAATTCGTTTAAATCTCCTCAGCAGGCCAGATGTATTAGACAGATAGTGGGCTGTCTCGTTTGGGTGCCCTTGTAAACATTTTTGGTGCTTTACCATAAACTTTTGTATTACTGTATCTACAGATTCGATCTGCAAGTGACGATGGAGGTCAGTATTCCCAATGAACCACGGATCGTTTTTTTATATAAATTTATTTGTTTCATTGCCATTTTAATACAAAATATTATTAGCCTATATACTTCATTATTCATTATTATAATTATTTTTATAATATACCATTTGTTGACTCTTATTATCAATTACCTTAATTATCTATATATATATATATATATCCTGAATCCTCTAATTCGTAATTCTATTATTCAAGCCATATCATTTTATTGAAAAAGAAAGTAATAAAATTTGGCTATTTTGTTACGGGTTTTAATGTGGTAGAAAGTGACTCCTGTCGACTCTGTCATGAGGATAAGGAAACATCAGAACATGTTCTATGCAACTGCCCAGCGGTGGTAAGACGTAGACTCGATTACCTTGAAAGTGGGATATTAGACCCAAGTCAAATAGGTAAAATTAAGCCCACAGCAATTACAAGATTTATAAATAGTCTAAAATTGTCCTAGTTGGGCCTTTAGCCGCACAATAGATCGTTTAGGTCGGGGTGCTTTAATAGTCTATTACTTAAATAAATACGGATTTTAATACACTCTTACCTTGGTTTTCTTTCTTTTCACTCTATATAATATTCCTATTTTTATAATTCGTTATCCTATAACTTAAGATATTTCATTTTATTGAAGAGACAGATATGGTTTAGCTAGTTTGTTGCATATTTTAATACATACTATGATTGCCAACTCAAACTTAACTTAAGTTTCAAACTTAATTTGATCGTGCCATCTTATTGTATCTTTGGCTTTGAATATTCTATTTATACATAGCTGTGAGAATAGAGATATTCGCCTAATTATTCATGCCATTTATTTCTACTGACAGAGATGCGGAACCAGTTTACTTTGATAAACTATTATCAAAAATTGTTTTTCAATTACGTTTACTTGTTCAATTACAACTCAGCACGCCCTATTTTTCTTTACATATCTCTAGAATATGATCTGTACCCAAATTTGTAATATTGATTATTATTGTAACAAAACCAATATTTATTTTTGCAAACACAGCTTGAAAGGTTATTAAGTATCTTATATTACCGACCTTCAACTGTCATCATATTAATACTTTTACTAAATTTTATAGTTTATATTATATTTATACTATATTATTTTCCATTATCAATCATCGTTTATTAATTATTTCAGAGAGCTTTATTTTAATCTATACTACTTATATATATAGTAAATATATAGCTTTATAAATATGTTTGGTTTTATTTGTATTTGAAGACAGTTAAAAATAATTATCTATAACATTTTTAACGTATCTTATTATTGAAGAAATATCTTCTACATTTTTTATAAATTAACAATAATTATGGATTTCAAAAAGTATCATATTAAGACTGTATCTTTTATTACACATTAGTCGCTTCTCTTTGAAATTGCTTCACGACACGCCAAAACAAGGGTTGGTTAGGTTAATGCGCTGAAAATTTAGACTAGCCCAATAAAATCAGACTAAATAGCTGTTGACCAATTTTACTATGCTCTGCACAGCTTTTTTTCTGTCTAGACTCTAGACTAATAATTTGTGTATTTCATAACTCATGGTTTACACAAAGCATTACACCTTCATTGCTAATTGATATGTAGACACATTATATGCCTTATGCTTAAAGCTGTTAAGTCAACTTTATAGCAAAATAATACCATTTACACATTAAGTAAACTTTTAATAGTCAAGTAATTGTGCTAATTCTTCAGCAACTTTTTCATGAACCAGTCCATTCATTAATATTGTTTGCCGTGATGCACTCACATATGTCAGCATGCAATTTGCCTGCACTGAGTATGTCGATCCATCAGTTCACATGGATGCAGCATACATCTGCTAGCTACTCTTCTAATA
>NC_051846.1:136452377-136488179 GCF_002237135.1 Teleopsis dalmanni | reverse complement strand
TGATTTTAAAGAGCCGGACATAAACAGTATAGGGCTTCTTTAAACCCCACTTCCTCCTTGAACTGCCTTCATTTGTTACTGTAGGTAATATTAAGTTTATGCGATTGTAATGCAACAGTGTCCTGTCAAAATTTGGACTATTGCATATTAGAAAACAGATTTGGTATATAAATGTATTCTACATCATCTTGAAGACTCTTCCTGTAAAGTTAGGCTAACTCTCTCTCTCTGTTTTTTCAATATCTGTAGATTGGGTTTTATGTATATGTCGCATATATATCTCTGGTTTTTCAATATGTGTAGATTAGATTGACTGTATATATCGCGTAGAGCGAAAAGTACCTCACTTATTTGGTGCTCTGAAAAGTTGATCGCCAATTTTAAAAATGACATTAGTCGTTTACTTTTTATCTATTTCCTTGTATCCAGCAACTCTATATGCATAAAGTTCAGAGTTATGGAGCAATCTGTTTATGTTTTAGAAAATGACAATTATTGTAAGTAATTGATGTGTGATATAACATCTATTTTTTATTGTAAAACTAGACATAACTTACAATACGAGTATTTCGTTACAATTATGGCCATGGTTAAAGAACTAAAAAACTAGTAAGTACGCATAGTCTTATTGCTAAATGAGTTCCATTGGCCCACTGCCTCAATATTATAGTGAGGTTTTATGGATTCACTGTTTTAGTATTAAGTAAATTAGTACCAAGAAAATTTGATCCAAATATCACAACAAATATTTTTATTTGGTTTTTACTACTTCTTCGAAAACAATAAAATCAATTGAAAGCAGATAGAGGAGAGCGTAAAAAGATGCATTGATTGAATTGCATTCCAACTTTTAGAGTGAATAAATATTGGAGTTTAAAAGAAAATAAAATATTTTTATTACGATTGAAAAACTTTAAGACAGTCAGTTTTAAGATATTTTCTTATTCTGCATAATATGGACCAAGACACTAAATTCATAAGAAATTTTTAAATTTTATAGCCTCAGAGACATCTTAAACAGTATAGTATGAGAAAGTAATTAAATTAGATTTTTCTAATCAATAATTTCGTCGGCAAAGTACAGAAGTAAAATAATAAAACACTTCTCTCTAATAAAATGGAAATAAAACAATGCTTTTACGTATTTAAAAGTGAAAAGCATGCATTTTTTATTGGCATTTTAATATTCCTTTAATAAAGGTTATCAAAGAAATGCATCTTATGAAATATAAACTTCAAGTTCTAACAACACATGTACGTTGATGATAACTATAAAATAATATTTATTGATAATTAAATTTTTGTTATTGCATTTTTCCTGAGCGAAGTCAAGAACTTGAAATATTTTTTGTAGGTCAAAGTTTTTACCGAGTACTCATAACAGAAAATGACGCAAACTGGAACTAACACTTCCGAAATATAATTACAATTGTGGAACTAAATACAATATATATAAGATGCTGTATAAATATTGCAAAATGCTACTATAATTTATAAAAGATGTTATTAGTTTTTATAGAAAATATTTTCGCTAGAGTAAATCCATAATATATTGCATGATACTGTATTATCGACTCATAAAGAAAATTTTTTCTAGCCATTTGTTTGATTGTAAGTCATCCATTTTTATCACTTTTTAAAATTGCTTATTATATTATTATTTTATGCTTAAAAGTAAAAGAATGATTACTACATCTATATATGTATATGATGATAATATTGAATAATATTGTTGACAAGCTATTAATAATCTAACTTACTATTAGTTTTAAAAAAGATAAATTAATGATTTGGATCTTTAATGGATGTGCTTTATAGTTGCCGATGGAATTCTGATCATTTTAGATTTCACAACAGAGGATAAACCTCAAATGAAAGAAATTGAAATGTCACAAAAAAAATCAAAAATTCTCTAAATTTTAGTACATTTGTATAACTAATCGATTGACTTTAGAAAGATTAAACAGTTAACTGTGAATATTTTCTCTTTGGGTTAGTGTGTTAAAAACATTCAGTTTTAACAGCAAAAGGATCCTTGGTGATCACGTTTCAATTGCGGCTTTAAGTGATATGTTAACAAATAAAACCAAACTAAAAAACAAGCTGTCGTATTTAAGTTAAGATCCAATTTAAATCGGAATTTCTCTCTTTCTTTCATTCTCAATTTTTTAATATCCACGAAAACAATGCCTATTGGGCATTTTGAGCTTATCTCTTTCTCTCATTTTCAATTTTTTTATTTACATTAAAAACAAGAATTTCGAATTTCATATAACCATGATTCTCTGTATAACATGGACCTATTGGATATTTTGAGCTTGCGTCACTAAATTGAATCAATTTAATTTATATCAATTTCAAAGTATCCCTCTTTATTCTATCCTCATAAAAATTATACCTATATGTAATAATATCAACAGAAGTCAAAACGGATCCATAAATTCAATAACGAATAGGTCAACGAGTCAATATACTTTTTTCAAAAATCCTAAGGTTAAAATAAGAAGATGTTGACAGAAGTAAAACTCTAACTATCTGCAGCAGCGGAACCTGGATGCAAATTATACCGATGTAAGTCTTAAATGACTAAAGGGGACCCTGACGTATGACTTTCGCACAAAGTAAAAAAACAAGTCATTATAGACCATTATTGAATTGGTGTGCTTGCGACCAGATTGGTGTACTTTCAGTAGAGACTTCTGTAGTCGCTATCAGCATAAGGGCACGTATCAAAGTATTGAACATGTATAATGTTGCTATCTACTCCTCTTCATCAAAAAGTTAACTTCATACAAAATTTCTACCTTGGTTACTTATTAGAGTTGGGCCCAGTAGCCCAACGATAAATTTCTAAGACAGGGATTTTTTTAATGGGGCGTAAAATCTACAGCGAAAAAAATTAATAGGTAAGTGATAATTCGATAGTTTATGACATAATTTGGAATTCGACTTTTATGTAACATTAACATTTATTGGGATAAGACGTAGCGATTAAGGTAGGAATTTTTATGTGGTATTAAAACGTTTCCATGATTTTAGTGTTAATGGAATCCCCTATTAGCAGTAATAATATTACAATATTTTCTGAACTTCTTTTGCAAAATCAGAATTAGTTTATATTTGGCATACACTCTAAACTAAATGCCAAATTATTGACGTAGTTCTATGTTGTATTATCTGTTGTAGAAACATAAGTATGTATATCTGAGTCTTTTTTCATTCGATAGAGTATTATTTAGTATTATATATAGTATTATCAAAAACTTAAAAGTGTTGTTTTAATCTATAAAAAAACTTATTATATATATTTTAAAACCACTTATCAAGAGAAATAAATTTCAGACATCTTGATGTAATAGATTTTTAAAACAAATATGCTGCTATGACTAAAATGTGCTGCTGCAAATGGCAACAATAAAAATAGCTCAATCAAAACACAAAGTCCATTCAACCCAATTACATATCGGATTAAAACAGAAATACACAAAAAACAAGGAAAAGAGTTCTTAAAATCTTATTGCCATGGGTTTTACTTGCATACAAAAAGCGCTTGAGTATGGAAAAAAAAAATTGGTAAAGAGAAAAAACTTGTTTACTCCAGAAAAACATTGTAAAATCGTTAACTAAAATAAAAACAATTACGAAAAAATAAAAATCAGAGAAATAATAACCATAATTTCATTACTTGGTCTGAGGCTTCACATTAAATGTAATTACTTTTTACTCAACCAGCACAAAGCTGAGCTGTCAAAAGCAAAAAGTAATACAAAATTTTACGTAATACCCAGTAAAAAGCCATTGCTATACGGAAAACACAAGAACAAAAAATTATGTCAGCAAGTGAAAGAACGCAAATGCAGATAAAAAAAATAAAAAAAAGCAATCTACAGCAAAAAAAGGCAATACAAGTTCAAATAGGAAAATGCACATTTCGTATTACTTCTTGAGCAGGGAAGGTGTGCGACTACTCCCATAGACACTTCTTCATTTTCCATTTTCCATTTGCCAAGAAGCTGAATGCAGCACTTAGACTAGAAGAAGCAGAACCGCTGTTGCCAACGCATAGATGGAATTAAAATTACATATAAGTAGAAGATTTTTTAAATTAAAACTTAAATGCTTAAGTATAAATTACAAAAAAAAATTAGGTTTTATTGAAGTAACAGCATTAAAATCAATAAAGAGAAGGAGGAGTAGAAGTACTATACTTTTATGAGACGAGTAGACAAAAAACTTAACAAAAGTTTTTGGGTAAGTCAAAATGATGTAAGATAGCAGCGACATATGCAGACAGCTTCCTTGCTTTAAGCGGCAAACAAAGCATTTAGTTGTACAAAAATTTTTCAAAAAAAAAAAATATATATATAAAAATATATGCATTAAACTGATAAGAAAGATACTTTGAACCTCTATTACATGCAGACTCTAATAAATAGATGGCACGCATTGTTGCGCGCTGCCTGGTGTTCTATTGTGATTCTGACAATTTTGTTGCCACACTTGCAGTTGCCATCGCCGTTGCATTACTGCTACATGACAAGGCATTAATGTTTTTCTATAGCAAAGCAAACAGCATACATTGCTGCAGATGGAGACATGTGTATTCATTGTCAGATACAAAATCTCAGTGACAGTTGTTACATTAAATCCCTACTCACCGAATTGTTGCATTAAGAAGGTGTGGCAACCTCTATAAGCGCGTTTTTTTTGCTGTTGAAATGCTTATAAATGAACTTACCTAAAAAGAAAAAAAAGATAAATATCATTAGTTTTTTTATTCTAAAGAATTGTAAGCATTTAAGATAATTGTTGTAAAAATAAGATAACATGAAATTGTTTAAATAAAACATTAATAAAATTTTTACATGAATTTTATGTCACATTTTATGCTCTTGATTGCAATATAAGGTAACTACATACCTTTCAAAGTAATCATGAAGATATGCCATAGTATACATGTCACAGTATATACATAAGCAAGAAGATGTGAATGGATAACAATCAGATAAACGAGTATCTGTGTATATGGATGATTCATGTGTGACAAATGTAAAATGCATAATAACTTCATTATAGAATAGACATTTATAATAATGTTACTAATAACATATGTAAGGGATGATATTCTACGCAACTCAGGTGGTCTATTATGGTAACCAAGGTATCAAATAGGATACGGATCCTTAAGCTTTTGATATACGCAACTTTAAAGTAAGGTTTTGTTTTCATCCATATTTTGTAAGGAATAACTAGTCTGTTCTCAAGATGGATAAATCTACTGCTGCGCTGTAAGGGACAACGAGTCTATTCTCAAATTCAATGCGACTCAGTTTAGTGCATTTAAACATAATATATTCTGAAGTTTCGACATCCGTGTTTAAAAAACAGCAGAGTTTGTTCACTGAGGCACCAATTTTGTTTAGATAGCACCACTATGCGCAGTGCACTGTCAGAAACTCAGTTGAACACTAAAATACTCTCTACTCAATGCAAGACTTTAATCGAGACTGGTTTAGATGGTTTGATGAATATTATTTCCTACCTTTAGGCTTTACATTACATCCAGTGATTCTTAAACTGAGTTTCTTTCCAAAATCCAAAAAATTACTCATCCCACCTGTGGTTCTGAAAGGCGCAAAAGCAGGGACGTTATCACAGAATAATGAAGCAGCACTTGAAGTTCTTGAGAGAAAAGTATATCATAAGATATTTGGTCCTCTACGAGTTGGCAACGACTACCCCATCGGATAGGACCACTAGCTGTACGAACTTTATCACGAGATTGATATAATTCACCGAATAAGCATCCAACGACTTCGGTGGCTTGAATATAGATGAAGATGCTCTATCGAAAAAGGCATTTGAAGTGGTAGTTGGAGGAAGAAGACGTAGAACGATCTGTCGTGTTTTGGAATGATCAAATTGAGGGTGACTTGATGTACGAGACTGGAGAATGTGTGCACGCAGCAGGGGCGCTTGGAGAAATATACTGCATTCGGCTGAAACATAGTAACGGGTTGTTATAGCCAAATAAGACTGCAAGTGCCAAGGATTGAACTCGTACCCTGCCAAATTTAAAACTCAGAGTCAGTGGTTATTACCTAACTAACCTAAAGCCGTACTTGATTTGTATGTTCGAACATAGAGTTTGGTTAATTCGCTGTGAAAGTTAATTAACAAATTCACTCATGAACCAGTTGTAGAATAATTGAATTATTCTATTTTCCAATAATTCTAAAGAATTATTTATGTACAAATAAAAATTCAATTAATGAAAAATAAATAAAAATTTTGTTGTTACTATTCATTACTGTTCGAAACCTCTATATTAAATACAAAAATTTCTATTAAGTAAATTTAATTAATGAAAAATAAATAAAAATTTTGTTGTTACTATTCATTACTGTTCGAAACCTGTATATTAAATACAAATATTTCTATTAAGAATAGTTACTGCCGTCATAACTGACGTTTAATCAAATTAAATATTGGTAAAATATTTATAAAGTTTATAAAAAAAATTAACATGATTTAGTAATTAGTTAACATTTTTCTAACTTCTTCATTGAGCTTTTAAGTTGTACTAGACATGACTTATATATTGTTAAGATAGTAGCTAGAATGATAAATGTAAAATTAGTCCCGATAAGTAAGAGTATTTGAAAAAATTCTTCTTAATGCATTTGGGTATATGATGTAGAACGTCATTTGAGCTCAGAAATACAGACTCTTATTCCATCTGTTGGTTTTAAAATTAACATCTCTTAATTTTGTAGTTTAAAAACTTACGAAATTTTTATTAAATTTAAAAAATAAAAACAAAAGTAAATTTGAAACCTGTCACTCATGCCAATTATCACTTAAAATAGGTGCGCCGAATATAATTCCGAGAAGCATTAGCTTCGACAACATATTTTTAAATAAATTTTGGAGCTTAATGGTATACATGTGCTTACAGCATTTGTGTATCTTTTACCAAATTTAATCAACTGAAACGAAAAGTATTTCATGTAAACAATATGCGACATTTCTGTACCAAAGTAAATATTAAATTTATTACAAGAAATGTCAAAGTTCCTTAACAAAAATTCGAAGTTCAAATGGCAGGACTCGAAATTGTTTTGCACGTGTTGAGCCGAAACAAAACAAAAGTATCTGAAACGCATTTTCTGCTACAACAACAACGTTTGCAGTCATGATGGTGAGAAGTTGTAGATATATATATTTATATAAGATAAAATTAATTGGATAAAAGCACAAATGACAGGAGCTGCAGGCGCAAGCTCAGGACCACAGCACCAGCAAAAGTACAAAAGTGGAAACAATGTAAAAAAATTGAAGCGCAGCCAATTATTATTCTGGAGCTGCTATGTGCTCGTCAAGGAATGCGAGATTATAATTTAATCTTAAGTTCTTCGTTGAGTTCTGATAAAAATCAAGCATTTGGGCATAATAAATGATGCTCCATTTGAGCACTCGTAGTTAGCGAAACAAATCTAAAACGGAAAATTGATAGTGAATAACTGATGAATTCAATAAATCAATTGTTTGATTTATGAACTGCAATATTTAATGAAAATAATCAAGCAACAGGATTTTTTTTGCCGAGGTCAATAGGCTATCAATGCGATTAAAGGAAAAACTTTTTTAAAAAATCTTTTAAATTATAGAAAATATTATTTTAAAAAAAATTTAATATTTTACTCATTTTGCTACTTAATAAACTGTAAACAATTAAACTTTGCAGCAGGTTTCGATTTGTTTAACCCTAGCAAACCCTCTTTATTTCGGTTCGATGGAGCTTAAAACAAAATGTATTTAAGCAGGTAATGCAATTTTTTTAGCGGTACTCAATCTGTGGTAAGTAGAACTTATTTAACATATGAACATTTTTTATTTATCTCATATGAAAATCAATTTATATCGATTGTGAAGAATTTATAGCTTTTTGATAGGTCAATCGGCTTAATACCATATGGACCTACTTTATTAATTAGTATTGATACGAGGGCGGTTTGATAAGTCAGTGATTTTTTGAGTAAAACAAATTTTTTTCGGCAAACAAACATTTTATTTTTCTACATAATCACCTTTTACATAATCGATACAATTAGTCCAGCGTTTTTTTTAATTTTCTTATTCCCTCCAAATAATAGGTTTTCTCAAAGCTCTCAAAATACGCGTTTGTTTCGGTAATGACTTCTTCACTCGACTCAAATCTCTTACCGCCCAGCCATTTCTTTAGGTTTGGAAACAGAAAATAGTCGCAGGGGCCTAAATCTGAAGAATATGCTGGATGGGGTAGCAGTTCGTATCCTAATTCGTGGATTTGGGATCGTAATGCTTAATTAGCACACGAAATTCACTTTTTTCCATTTTCGTAAAAATTCAAGAGGTTGTCTGCTTTGAACGGCTATCAAAGCTTGCTCAAAATTAGAAAGTTACCCACTGGTAGATTATAGCTGACGGCAGCACTGTTGTCACTGACTTATCAAACCGCCTTCGTATATTGAATGGAATATTGAGGGCGAATTTGATATGCCTTAAAGATTGTTAGAAAAGTGTTATGCTTATTTCTTAATATGTAGGTAATATTTTTGCAGCTATTATATTTATTTATTAACAGAATAAAAATTATAGAAATTTATTAAATGAGATGCATTACAAAAATTTTATAAATTCTTTATAAGCATTGATTCTTTATAGGCATAAAGTAATTAATCATAAAATGTTGATTGTTTAGGTTAATTTTCATTTAAAAAGCTTTTAGAAATCATAACTGCTTTCAATCAAAACAATTTATTAATAGACATATATATACGAATAAAATAAATTATTAATTTTTAAAATTATTAAATTTTATAAAATAGTAGGAATGTTTAGGACTATTTTGGGTTTGAACTGCTGACTGAACTGGGTTGGTTAAAAAGTTTTGAAAGCAAAAATGAAAAAGTGTGTGATAAAATTAGTATTTTTATTGAAAATAGTCTCCCATAACTTCAAAACATTTACTCCAATAGTACCTTTATACCACTTATAAAATCTGCAAATACTGGCTGCAATGGCTTCTTCATTCAATGTAAATGCTTGCCGTGAAGGGATTGCGTCAAATTTCTGAAGAAGTAAAACTTAGAAGGAGCCTGATCTGGAGACTACGGTGAGTGTTCAAGCAATTCGTGTTTTTATTTGTTAAAATTTCGTCAATGTCAAAACAATTGTGTGCATTGTCTTGATGAAGAATGACTTTTTCCTACCGTAAGCCAGGTCTTTTTCAATTATTTTTTTTTCTAAGTGGCACAAAAGGTTACAATATTATTCAGAATTAATTAATTGTTTTGCCTTTATCAAGGTGATCAAACAATAAAACTTCTTTAAGATCCCAGAAAACTAATGCCATAACCTTTTCTGCCGATCTTTCTGACTTCATCTATTTTGGAGCTAAACAACCACCTTTAAGTCCTTTATAAATGTTTTTGTTTCATTTTACGATCATCGTGATAGATTTAGGTCTCATCCATTGTTATAAAACGATGAACAAAATCTGTTTCTGCTCAAAATGCCGTAGGTTACGCTCAGAAATTTTTCAGTTTTTGTTGCATTGTCAACAAATGTGGTATTATCTTTCCGAAAATTTTCTTGTACGTTATTCTTCTCTTAAAATAAGGACTACTCTTTCATCCGAGTAGTCTATGCATCAGGAAGTTTGCACTTAGTCAAACTTGGATCTCAATAAACAATATCGTAGACTTTATTAATGATTATTTTCCAATAACTGGAGACCAGTTATTCTCTCAATCCTCACATTATGTTAATATTACTTAAAATGATTACATGGTCTTTCAAAAGTTTTTGGATTGATTATTGAATTTGCGTTTAAGACCGTTTGGCATTATTAGTGAGGATAAAGAAATGATTACTATAGAGCAGATTGAACACAAATCGTTTGAAGCGTTTGCTGGATTTGCATAGTATTTGATCCTAATTAAAATGTTATACTTTACTTTATCAACACAGTATTCAGATCATCATGACATTTTAATAAATACCGTTTGAAGGTTGCTATTTTCAAAAAGGGATATCGATTTGTCAAAAGTGGCGTTACGATCTTATTGAATGTAGTAGGATTATATTTCAAATGTTCCATAAATTTATTATGAAAAAATTATTGTAAAAGAAGAGAGAGAGAGGAAGATGTTTTGGAGTGCTTGAAGAAGTTCCAGAATTTTATGTGGATACCTGCAGTGAAGGCTCAATACCACGGTGTTCTTTACGTATCGGTATATTGCGCCGATGAATGCCCAATTGAAACTCCGCGGAGTTCCACTGGTACCAGTTGAAGGTGTTGGAGAGCATGTTTGTTACTAAATTATGAGGTTGTCATTATTAGATAAATTTTACATTACTTAAAATTAATTAAATACTTTTCAAAGCCGTCATAAACCATGTTATAGTCTTCCATTAATTTCCGTTAAGGGTCAGAAACAACATTATCTTCTTTTAAATGAGATTGAAATAATAATATATCGACTACTGGTTAATATATTTTTTTCAAATCTGCAAATTGATGAGTTTATACAACTTCTAGAATAAGCATTAGAATCTATTCTAATTTAGACTGTTTATTTAACGAGTTATTATGTATCGTAATACTTATGTATTCATATTGAAGTGAATAACTACACCAAAAATAGAGTAAATCACCTGTAGTTTATGGGTATTATGTGATGCCTGTATTTATCCAATTCAGGAAATAATTATTATTAGAAGTTATGACGTAATTTTTTCTATAGTATATAGTAAAACATATAATTAATTTACAAACTATTAGCTTTAATTTGAAACGAAAAGTTTCTCACACACATAACTTAATAATCACATGTAATTTGTTCACTGCAAACATAATTAGTTATTAACAAGCCTACAAATTAAAATACACAATTGTAATATTCTATCTCTAAATAAGACTATGAGATACAAAGACTAGAAACTTTTCTTGTATATTTTCGAGATATTTTTTATTGTTTCTTCAATATACTTAAATTAATGCCAAGTGCATGGTCAATGGCTTTAAAGCATACTATACTATTATAGTGTATAATAGAAAAAAAATATAGCAAAAACATTAACATCGAATGAGAATGGGAATCACAAAAATCAAATAAGATAGAAAATGACTAAACATAAGCAACATTAGAGTACGAGTACGAGTACGAGTATCTGCCAAATAATCTTCAGCTTATTTTAAATAGTTCATTATCCATTGCAATATGCAACGTCGTCATTATTCAACTTCATGCAATTGGCATTGCTCCAATTCTTAGTTTGGAGCTCATTTTCCATTATTTGGATTTTTTTTGTTGCTTGGGTCTTTACAAGCAATTTTTCCATTTATTTTCAATTTCTGCTCATTTTGCTGACTTTGAAACTCGGAAGAGAAAAACTGCAAATATAAATCATGAAAACTACTTAATGTCGTTCATTATTTGTCTAACGAGACGTCATCATTTTACATCAAGTCCATTTGTTGCTGGGGTCTCAAATTGTTTATTCTATGGCCTGCCAATCAGTAGTTTTGTCTTCGCTTTTCAATTATCTTTGCACAATCACATTGATTCATTTGATTAAATTTTTCCTCAAATTAATGTTGATTTCCAAATTGATTTGTGTTTTTCATTTACACTAAATTTTACACCTTTCATAATAAAAATTTTCTTGGCCTTTAAAATTATATTAAAGGTTTCTCACATCATATATATGTAGTATAAATTTAATGTTCGTGGCCAAAGAGATGGGCAAGCACACATGCAGCAATTTATTTTTAACTTTTCTAAGTTTAGATACTTTTGTTTGACTTTCGTTTGCCATTATTTTGCAGTGAAATTATTTGAAATAATTAGATTTGATTTTATTGGCATTGAAAAATAATGATGATATATACTATTATTGCTATTATTGCTAATAGTAAATATAATGAGATTTCCTGTTATAATACAGATATACATTTATGTTACGTTCATGGAACTCCATTCCATAGAAGTATCTCATCTTACGAATAGTTTTATATAGTTTTCCTGTGGGTTTATTACACATTAATGTTTTATCTGCTTTATGACGTAGTTTCGTATAGTTCTTGATTATATACTTCTAAAAGATTTTATATTTTTTGTAAAATAATCTTAACTGTAACTTAAAATACACTGCAGTGTTTTACACAATTCTAACTTTAAGCCAAGTTAAGAATATTTGAGAATATTGAGTCACGACAAGAAGTTTCCTGCTTTGAATCATCCATATCTATATGAGCAGTTGAATATTTAATTGCATCAAAGATGTATGAATGTAAGATGAATGATACCAGTATAGTAAATGCTTGTATTATATATATATATATCACTTTATATCAAATTTTGTTAATATACTATATATCACCTTTTGAATAATGTTTGAGTGTTCACTTGTATCAGTTGTGGATAAGTTGAGTTTCATAGCATACTTGACCACAGTTTGCAAACAAAGATGTTAGTCGGAAAACTAAAATGATACAGAGTGATGTCCGCATATGTATGCTGACGTCTGTTATTAGAACGATAGTAAATCCTTAAATTTCATCTATGGGTTTTGAGATCAACCGTTGATCTACGTACCAACAGAAATCATATATTGATATGATACCTCAGTGATGAGTATGTTAAAATAATTAAACAGATTTTGTTTTCGTATAAAAGAATTGCTATTAGAGATGTCACTTTTACGAGGGTCGTAAAGATATTGAAGATGACACGAGGTGCGAGTGTCTACAATTGTTCAATAGTGATAAAAATGTAAAATAGAATTAAGCAGATTTAATTAAGCGAAAATTGAACTGAAGATCACTTCGTACCGCAGCGGTTACAAGAACAGACAGCACCGAGGATTCATAGTGGAGCAGACACATTTCTATAAAATATTTAGAATGGTTTCTCAGTATACCAACGTAGCTTATCGGTAACGCTGACTAGTTACCCAGTATATCAATGTTGCCTAGTTAGTAACGTTAATTAATTTCCAGTATAACAACGTGGTCTAATCGGTAACGTCCATTACTTTCAAGTATACCAACGCGACCTAATCGGTAACGTTGATTAGTTTCCCAGTATATCAATGTTGCCTAGTTAGTAACGTTGATTAGTTTCCAGTATACCAACGTGACTTAGTCAGTACATTGATTAGTTTCCAGTATACCAACGTGGTCTAGTCGGTAACGTTGATTGAGTTCTTCAGCATATCAACATGGCCAAATCGGTAACGTTGAACGTTCTTTTAATTTCAGGGATTTTAATATTTTTAATTTCTTTATAATGCAATATAGTATGTAGTAGTATAAAATGTATGTATGTAGTATAAAATAAATAAAGGAATTATACTAAAAAGAACTAGTCTTTCCATACACTTTTTTAATCTTGCGAAAAGATTCAGGGCAACAAAAAATATTTTCCTGTAAATGCTCTAGAAACCGTGAGCTATGTCAGCTATCAACGACCGCAAATGGGTTTATAACAATAGAGACAATTATTAAAAACTAATGTATTTAAGTTTAGTTCTTGATTAAGTTTGTGTTCTGTTCAGATAAATAATTGTCAAGCCCCATGTCTTGAGCTATGCTAGCTATCAACGACAGCAAATAGGTTCATAACATCTTTTAAGTGTCACTACAGAGACAATTACTATAAGCTTAAATACATTTTTGTATTCCATTCAGATAAGTAGTTGTTAAGTCCGTTATAATAAGGATATTCGCTCTAGAACGAGGGTGTTATTAAAACTTAGTCCTATGAATGTAAAGTGATTTGATTATCACCAACTTATTAAAGCAGCTACAATTTATAATCACCAAAGTACTTACTAATTTTTGTTAGTTATTATAATTATAATCAAATAATCAATTAATTTTATTGCTTATAATGCAATGTATTGTATTTATTGTATCTTTTGTATAGAATTCTCTACCAAAATTAGTATACCGATTTTTTCTGTTCAAACAGTTCAAATTAAGAGTGGAAATGTTATATTTATAACTCTTTGAATTGAATATACATACAATTACAATAAAAACTACTTTTGAAGTTCTATTATTAACATAATTATTATTAATTATATGGAAACCAAACAATATACTATATGTATGTACTTATATACCATAATAAAAACCAGAATTATTTTAATGAGTAACTTATAATCGAAAATAAATTTAAGCAAATTAAAGTAGAACTCATTATAGGTGCCAAAAATAATAATAACCACAAAGCAGGCTCATTAGTATTCAATATCGAAATAAAATAAAATTAATAACAAATTATTATTAGAACTCCATTAAAAGCATATTCCCACACTAAGTTGTGTTTTAGTATTTAGCAACTTTTGTAGTAGCCTTTCGTATCAAATACCTGCCCAACAACTGTAGTAACAACTGTAGTAATTCCAACCAATTATCAAATCAATACGAAGAGGTTAATTTTTGGCAATGTCACCGACTTATTGTAAGCTGATTTGAAAACCAAAGCAACAAATCAGGAAATCATTCATTATTCAAAATGTACAGCAAATTTATTACCACCAAATTTCTGCTTTTCACAGTAACAATTTCATCTGTAAAGAGTGAAAATGAATTTTATTTCAGATCGCATATTTAAGCCGTTTTATTTTTTACTCCATAAAGACCTATAACTCAACAAGTTACTTAAAATTCAAAACGCCAAATTAAGCCATTTTTCAACGTTAAGCATTAAGCATTACTTTAGTTTTTTTTTACTGCTTCATTATATGAGATTTTTGAATTTGAGATACTTTTTTTGCAGTCTGCTCACATTTTGTTTATATTCGCAATTTTGTTCATTCACTTCACATTGCCTGTTGCCAGAAAAAATTGCACACTTCAAGATGCAGCAGGCGGCAATCTAATTTCAATGGCGTTTATCTGCATATCACTTCGTTTATTTACTGAGATTTTCATTATCGTGTCAGTTGCGCCTGTCATAACCATAACAACAATGCCAATTGTTGCTGTCATCATTTTCGCATTAGTTCAAGAGTGCCAACAACATCACAGTGCTGCCACAAGAGCAGCAGCGTGAAAATAATTTTTTCACTTTATCAAAATTAAAATGAAAAGAAAATATTTTTTTATCTCGCTTTATTGTTTGTTGGTCGTATCTTAATTAAAATTTGTTGGCTTGACGCGATAGAACTGTATTTCATTTCAAAGTATCTATAGCGAGTCCTATATACTCGTATTCTCTAGCCAAGGTAATATCCTTTCACAGTTTCTTTTTTACATATATAAAACCAAGCTTTTTAACGTACCAGAGCGAGAGAGAATCATAATGTATGGAGATATTTGAAGGCTATTTAATCGAGTCATCAAGCTAGTCTTATGTTTAAATAACTTGGATCATTGTTAAAAAAGACTGGAGTTTCGTCCAACAAATAGGTAGCGTGGAAGAGAATACCAGAACTCACTTTTTTAAAACAAAAAACTAAGAAAAACTTAAATTTTATTTAATTATGCTTTATTATAGATACGACTTTATGTTGATATAGTACAGATATAGGAAGCAGATGTCATGGCTTAGGTTGAGTAGAAAAATTAGAGCGAATTTTGAACAAAAGATTAGAATACTTGTAAATTCGCGGAGGGAATATGAAATAATAAATGTTTAGTTACAAAAGGATTTAATTTTTCAATTTAAATGTCCTTGCTGGATCACTTTTTAGCCTTTTCTTTTACTTCTAAATCACAATGGTAGACCGAAATCAAATCCATAGTGATGAAAAAAAGCACCCAATTCTTTCTATAGTTGTATTTCGATTGTGAATTTGTTGCATTGTTGGTGAATTCAACACGGTGATTCAATACTGTTCAACAAATCATTTTGTAATAACACTAGGTAAGCAGAAAGTTTAAGGGCGAATCTACCACAAACCTCACGAACCCTTCCTATAAATTCGTTGCGCTATTTTAAAGCTCGAATTTTAAGATTTTTTCTTGATAACTTGATATGTTTGCGCCATATTTTACAAACACTGATTATGAATTCGTTTTGTTGCCGAATAAGGCTCTTGTTTAAATATATCTGAACCCTCTAAATGTTTTGGTTGTTTTTACGGTTCCTATGAGATGTATTTTCTGCAAGATGTAAGAGCCATTTGCACCATTGTGAGACTTAAGAAATCAGTATCAAATATATTTTTTTGGAACAACCGTAAGAGTTGATTAGCATGCGCTTTTTTAAGGAGAAAAGATACCATGTATTATACCATCTACTAACAGGTATTAATTGGTATTAGATACTGAGTAAAGTACTTGTATATAGCACTTGGATGCACTTTAATGTAATTGTCTTATCCGATTCTTGAATTTTTAATGAATGTTCACACTTTTGGTGATGTTGTTTGATATTTTATGGGGAGCTAAGAGGCTGTCCTAATAATAATATAACGTAATATATGTATGAGGGCGGTTTGATAAGTCAGTGACTTTTTAAATTTCACGCGCATTTGCTCCAAATGCAACAGTGCTGCCGTCAGCTGATATCTACTAGTAGGCAACTTCCTAATTGTGAGCAAGCTACGTCGTTCAGTTGATGTTTGATAGCCGTTCAAAGCAGACAATCTCGAGAATTTTTACGAAAATGGAAAAAAATTAATTTCGTGTGCTGATTAAGCATTAGTGGTCAAAATCCACGTATTGGGATACGAACTGCTATCCCATCCAGTATATTCTCCAGATTTATTCCTTGCGACTATTTTCTGTTTCCAAACCTAAAGAAATGGCTGGGCGGTAAGAGATTTGAGTCGAATGAAGAAATCATTACCGAAACAAACGCGTATTTTGAGAGCTTTGAGAAAACCTTTTATTTGGAGGGAATAAGAAAAAAAAACGCTGGACTAATTGTATCAAGCTCAAAGGTGATTATGTAGAAAAATAAAACCGCCCTCGTATATATGTTATAATAATAATGTGTATAAATAATAATATAATATATAAATAATAATATATCTTAATAATTCAATATAATATAATATATAAATAATAATATAATATCTTAATAATAATATAATATATTAATCACAATATAATATAATAATAATAATAACATATTATACACTATATATAATATTTAATTTAATATAAATTATGTCATTAAACTGACCCAGAACTTTTTCAGTTTCAATGCTGTATGATAGATATAACTTTTCATTTCAATATTTATAATTTATAATAATAAAATTCAAAATGCTACAGATCTCACAAAACCCACATATAGATTGGAAGTGTTACCCTAGGACTCTTGTTTTAATATGCCTCATATCTATTATGCATGGCAGCTTATAGACTATATCCTGTTATCGAGATGAAGGATGTAACAGATATGTAACAGAGAATTGTGTTATAGTTGTCTTATCGTGGGGCTCTCATGAATGCAAGCATTTTTAGTGGTATTGCTTCATATGTTATGATGTTATGTGGGACTACAAGTTTGTATCTCGTAATAATGTAGTTGTAAAGATTTAATTTAATAGAAATTATGTCATTAAACTGTCGTGATACTTTTTCTGATATAATGTTGTATTATGTATCCTTTCACTTGGAAATTTATATAATAGTAAACATTTAAAATTTATTTTATATTAAATATTTTTTTAATTTTGTTTATTTGTTTAAAGCTACAACTTCAAAGGTATTTACTCCTATTAAACTAACACAATTTACGACACAAATCTCTTTCGAAGTTTAATTGTGAAAATGTTGTGTTTTTGCTTTATTTAACATTGATGGATAAGTTAAATTATTTTATTTTTTATTTTAAGGAAAAAACATTAACAACTGGTCTTGTTTGTGTTTTGTCTTTCTGTTTATATGTCATTACGAGCTGAAATATTTATCTTTTTGACTTTATCTACGGCCTGTTGTTTTAATGTGAGTTAATGTTCCAAAGGAAAGCAAAAGTTTTTCTAAATATAAATGTACACAAATAAATAAAAAATATATATTTATGTATATATCTCTATATATATGTTTTGTTGTGTATTGTTTTGGTTTGGATTTGGTGTTTGTGTACAAAAGCTGTTGACGTTTGTCGGTGTTGTCGGTTGATCAGTTTATGCCGTTGCCTACATATTTCTGGTTCGGTTAAGGAAAAGATTTTTTATGGAAATTTATTAGAAAGCAAAATTTTCACAGTCAGCACGAACAGCAGCCAGCAAGCACCAGCACCAGCACCAGCACTAGGCCAGCACATTGAAGAATTCCACCAAGTGTCGAAGTTAAAACAAAAAGTTATAAATCATTTATTTGTAATGGCCAACAAATGTAACCCAAAGCGCCGAAACAGAAGTGTAGCTGGCCAAGACGAAGACTACAAAAAATTAAAGCATTTATAAATGTTTCATAAAATCTAAAACTTTAATATATCAACTTTTATCTGAAGTTGTTGATGAGCGAACATTTGGCGGCTGCAGTACGCACTGAAGGGCTTTAAAATATTTAAATGCCCTGCTGATTGAGGAATTTTCTAAAATAAATAATTTTATGATTTTTTTTTATAACTAATTAAAATCGCTTTTGCTTTCCTTTGGCACATAAATCAGTTAACTCAAATAAAGTATTTATGTTATATTATAAATAATTTATTAAAATATTAAAATTCGTGTGCCACTGGTGCACATAAATAAAGCCGTAAGGTCTCTGCTTTGGATGTGGGATTTTATTTTAATTGGTCATAAAGCCTTTCAGTGCTCGAAACTGAAACTAGGGACAATTAATTTGATTTTAATTAGTCTTATTAGGGCATTAATAATCACGTGCGCATACTATATATGCTAAATAATCAAAATATTTCAAATTTTAATATTTATTTAATTTTATAATCATAGCCTTTCATACAATAATTACATGTAAACAGGAATATGTTTATTTAATATAATTAAATTCGGTTTTAAAAACCTTTTATCTAATTTAATAGGTTTTAGCTGCATTTGAGTTTATTAAATTTGTAAAATTTTAATACCAAAGTTAAATCGATTATCTATCTTTATAATTATTTATAGTTTATTGTATATAAATTTTATTTATCATAAAATAAAATAAAAAATGTAATTCTGCATCATACAAATATATGGACTACAGGTTGAATTCGTAAAATTGAAAATTTGTTTATTGCTTATTTTGGAAAGGTCAGTGGTAATCATCAGCATTAAATTTATGATATTTTAATTTAGTTAAAATATTTCAATATCAAGAAATTATAAAAATGCGAATTAATTTTATACAAAAGTATAAAATTACAATTTTCACGAAATGCTAGAAAAGCATTACAAAGGTCGCTTACAAAAATTAAAAGAAGCACGTGAATGGGTAAAATTCAATAAAAAGTTTCAATAAAAAGAATAAAAATAAATAAAAAAAAGAATAAAAAAAAATTAAATATAAAATAAATAAATAAAAAAAAATATATATATATAAAAAAAAAATAAATTAAAAAAATTAATAACAAAAAATGAACAAAATTAAATAATATAAAATTGAGCAAGGACGAAAAATAAAATAAAAATATTTCTCCACAAAAAAATAAGAAATAAGTAATATTAGTAGTTATCAGTTTCTAACACCGCGTTATCAAATCTGAGAATGGTTACAGGCTCCTCGGGGAGATATGCAGATCTGAGGTCAATTATTGCTTAGTCTAATGAAGTGATAAACAATAATCCAGTCAAGGCGCAAAGAGGGGTTTTGTAGAAACCTCGCAGTTAATAGAGAGTAAAAGTGCTTAGGTGCACTGACTCAACACAACTAGCCTCAACATAGTAGTAAAAATATGCATTATTATGTATATAAATATATTTATCTCTTATTTATAAGAAATTTTGATATTATACAAACATTTTTAAATAGTAAGGATGACATCGTTGGTTAAATAGTAAGGCGAATCTTCAAATAATTTCATGCATAGCTCTTATAAGTCTACTGCATTTTCTTAGGGCATTCACAGACTACAAACATTAGTCTGTAGAAACTAATGTCGTTGTCTAGTAGCAAATTCAGATTTGCTCTAGATTTGAATTTTTTGGCTAAAATTTTTGACCCAATTGGTTTGATTAAGTTGGATACATAAGATGACTTTACAAAAAATTCCATATAGAATACATATAAGTCTACTGCATTTTCTTAGAGCATGACATCATGGTTATGTTGGATACTAAGAAGGTCTCGACAAAAAATTTCAAGCAGAACTCTGATGAGTCTGTTTCCCATATCCCTATTGTCTATAGAAACTAACGTAATGTTCGATTGGCAAATCTGGATTAGGTCTTGGTTTGTCTCTATTTGCTCGAATTTTGTTGTTCAATTGAATATGTTATTATGTTATAATAATATTAAATGATAAAAATGCTGATGATACTAAAGGAATGGAAGTAGGAATGTTTAGCATACAGTTACAAAATGTTGCATGCTACTCTTAAGATTTGTTAAAGGATTTCGAAAGCGAGGATTTTGCTTTTGTATTGGATTACGGTTTTACTTAGTCAGAGGTTTTTATGGACAATATATTCTTTATTAAAGAGTAAATTAAAACATTGTTATTTTCATTAAGAACTTTATGAGACTTTTGATGTTAATTTCTGACAGTTTTTTGGAGTTTTCAAAAAAATTTTTTTAAAAAATTGTGGCTTGGCTCTTTGTTATGATTGGAAATATACACTATAACTGACAACGTTATCCGAGATCTGAGTTGCAACATTTTTGTACTTCATTCAGATACTTCAGACACAACAGAAGATACTACAGGGTAGGCCGAGCCTGGCTACATGCCGTGCTATAGTCCAGTACCTTGTGAGAACAGAAATTAACGAAAATATTTCTATTTTGCTTCTGTGTACTAAGTCAGAGGTTCCACATTTGAAGCAAGATGGTCAAGTAGTTATTGACCTTACTGTTGAAGGAAAATTAAGTACATATGAGCCCATTTACTATTTACCTGTCGCAGAAATTGATCACAAATCAACCTACAGCAAATTAGCTCAAAAATAAAAACTTCAGCTAAGCAACTGCTAAATAGATGGACTTTCGTAAATTGATTTGTGTACTTTATTATGTTTTGCAAACAATTTAGGTACTCTGAAATATCCTATAAACACAAAAGTATATTAGTTAAATTCTTTTAAAACACACTATTATTAAATTTTTCCCCATTCTCATACACTCATTACACATTATGATGGTTGTTGTCAAGTACATTCAACACACTTGTTTAATTGGTTAATTAAACACCTTAGAAAAACACTACGTACAATGAATACAAAATTCCAAATGTTCACAAAAGACTATAAAACAAATAAAATTTGTAAAATTATCTTAAGCTACTTAAGAGCTTAACGAACAAAATTGTTAGCCATTCACTCAGCTAAGCTCTAAGTAAATACCAAAGTCAAAGTCGAAGCCGAAGCCAAAGTCAGAGCCACTGTCAAGTTAGAACTGTAATCATAGCAGCGCGTCATAAAAATGGTTGTCAATGATATTTGAGTAAAATCCCTTCTGTGACAAGCGATAAAATATACAAAAATAACAAAGCTGAAATACAACAAATAGTAACCTAAAGTGCCACAATGAAAACAATGTCACGATAATAAAAACAACATTACACGTTATACGCAGCGATTGAGACGAAATTATTTGCCAATTGCTACTAAAGTCACGACAAATACAAACACAAATACTTATCTTCTCAATTCATATGCAAATACCATAAATATTATGTGGAAGTATCTTGTGAGAAACCACCGCAGGAGTGAAGTTGCGACTTCTAATATATATACAATCCATTCAATTCCAACCCAACTCGCTTTTACTGCGACACAGTGTTGAAGTGCTTATAAAATTAAATGTGTAAGAACCTCCAATTGGCAATTTGTTATCGATTTAAAGTATTTCATTACATCCATATTAACGCAGTCATCGTCGTTCCGTTGATGGCAAAGGAAATGGTAGCCAAGCAAAAGCGTTTCCTCGCTCAAAAGGCGCAACAATTTTCCTTTGAACCAACGACGTTAAGTGGCTCAAAACCATTTCAACGCCCACAAACATTCGCTCGGAATGCTTGTCAAGACTGCGATTGGAACAATGCGTTGTGGTGTGAACTTCGATTTGGTGGAAAAGGAAATACGAGTATTGTATTTGAAAACTGTTTCCATATTAAAATTTTTTTTTTTGTAATATTTCAATGACATCTCATTGTGGAAGCTTAAAGATAAATGCGCACGTCATGAGTGCGGCACTACAAAAGCCACACTGCCAGCCACTATTCTCCATTGTCAGAAATGTCATTTGAGGCATCGAAAATGATGTGCAACTCAGTCATTTGTGACAGAATTGGGTGAAGTATTCCTAAATTTGAATATGAAAAGCATTTAGAAAGTGCAATTTTATAGAAAATAGAAAACTTTTCCTTTGCGCCTCATTTTATATATGTTAAGAGCCTTTCGATTGATTTGCTCTCGTGGAAAACAATTGAAAGTATTCAAGTTTATTGCAAAAGTTATGAATATTGAGTTTTATTCAAATGAACTTGGTCTGCTGCATGATATCTGTTGAGTCACAGAAACAAGAGCACAAATAAGCCCAAATATGAATAACTTAGTTAATAAGAAAAGCAATTTTCTAATAATAAGATATTGTTAAGTCTATATATTATGGTTAAATAATAATTAATTTTAAAAGGGACTAATTAGTTAGTTAACGCTAGTAGTCATGTTAAAGAAATTCACATGAGTTGAAGATGAAAGCAGATATTCATAAATATTCATAAATAATTTTATGAATAGGGTTGTCGTTATATGTGGCTTATAATAGACGTTTTCTGCGAGATTATTTAAATTGTGGATTTTATAAATTAATGAAGGAAAAGAAAATTTTGTGTAAGAATGAGTGTTCTTATCGTGATTATGTGTCGGAAGGTCTTAATATCGATACACATGTCAAGAAAATGCACCAATATATGTGCATTTATATAATAATGCCTATAGCAATTGAAGTCCTACGTTTAGATATAATGTAACTTCGTGTTTGTTGAGGAGCAAGGACTATATAAACCTCTACTGTTCTTTGGGTCAACGCACTCGGTTAAAAAAATGGGATTCCAAATTGAATAGTAGAGTAAATGTTAACATTATTCCATCGTAAGTTAAAGTTTTAATTACAGTCACCCCTGTATTCCTCTAAGGAACTAACACAGTGTCATGGACAACCGAAGTTGCGGGAATATGGAATCCGAAGTGCAAGATTTTACCATTGGTGAGGTATCGTGAGTGAAAACCGATTTGTTAGCAATTATACTCCAAAATAGTACAGAGTGCTTTCTTATCGTCGTCTTTTAAGACAGACAAGCCATACATCGGGAATAATCTTAAACCTCTCTTGAAGAGAAAAAGGTGAAATAAAGTTGTATTAGAGACAAACATTTGCCTACTATGTATACTAGAAAATCCTTTAAGTAATATAATAGGGCGGGCGGTACCCTGTCATCGCCTGGACTCGAACTGTTTTAATGGCGAAAAAGACAAATTTTGAAGTGAATTAATTTTAAACTAGAAAACTGTTTGAAGATATACATAATTACATATGATATATATTTTACATATTTTAAGTAATAAATAATTACATTAATATAAATAAATAATACTAATAAATTTTCATATAAATCAACTTGAACATTATTTTATGTTTACAAAACTATCAAATGCAATATGGAAATATTTACATATTTAATGAGCCAAAACGGATACGAACTCGTATCGTATCTATAAGTAGCAAAATAGAAGTGCACCTTCTTATTTATTGATTGATAACTTTTCCATGGGAATAACAAAATTGATTAAATGCGCTCAATAAGTGGATATATGGATATATTCTTCATGCACTGAATTTATGAGTGGCAATAAAAATGGTACCAGGAGTTGATAAATGTGTTTACTGAAAGTATAAATTTTATCGCTTCATTAGTCCGTAACTTGACTGGTGCATAAAATAGAAAATGTTGTGGAAAAGCAATTTTAATTTAATTTCGTTAAACGATTGTAAACAACATAAATTCTAAACACTTTTATTTTTTAAGCTATAACACGTCAGTATTAAGACAAAATAACCAAGATGGATTGGATCCGATGAGATGGAGCCATGAGATGCGTTGGCATAACTAACTGAGGTGCGCAATTTAATAACCTGTTAATAGCAGCTAAACAGCTTTATGAGCTTAGGTTGACGTTTATGATAAAATTAAATTGCATAAATTAAAATCGAAAATAATCGAAAAAATAGAAAAACAAATCAAAGCCAAAGATGCATGACAAGAACTTCAAGTTAGTTACTTAACTTCCGTAAGTAGACGATGAAGTAAGGCAGTGAAAGATGTGAAGATGAAAAAAAAACAATTAACTCAAATTAGATAATTCTGTTATATTGCTTCAGAGATATGAGAGCCAAGATATGTACGAATACGACTATGCAGGTGGAATGGAACGGAGAAGTCTTAAAATTTTTTACTGAAATTTTTAATTAGTTTTAAATTTAAGACTTTCTTAAATGAAGTGGAAAAAAATTATTTTTTTATTACATTTCTGAAGACTTCAGCTTTCAAATGTTCAGTGAGAACGAGCTTAGTGATTATAAAATTTTACTGTATAATTTTGTAGTTAATTTTATGTTTTTATAGAAATCCTTAAGCAAATAATTTGTTCATGTATTTTAGTAAAATACACAGCATTGGATATTATTATTTGAAAATGCTCCTAATAGACCAATTAGTGATATTACATATCTCAATTTTAGATTTAATAACACAACAATAACAATAAAATAGTTTATATGATATATGGGCTAAGCAGAATGTAACATAGGTTTCCTTTACGACACGACCAAATATTAAAAAACATATTCTTAATTATTTAATGAATATTTAAATCCTAATAAAAAAGTTCAAAAATCATTTTAAAATTGAAACAAAAAAATCTACATCATTTACTAAGACAATAATTCCTATATAGAGTATATATTGCTTTGAGTTGCTTTACTAAATAGAATTCATACAAACTCAAACCTATTAATATATGGTACTTCACTTCGGGGCGCATAAGGGGAACAGTCGTCTCGCGAATGTTCGTAATTGCTACTCTTACCTCCATGTGTTGCATCCTGACAACCTGAGCAACCATGATGAAGACACGGTACCCAATCCATGTGAAATTCTTGTTCAGGGACAACAAGAGAGGAAGTCCTTTTAAGGTCATTCCAACATCTTTGGTCAAAAGGCTTAAAAGTGTGCTTATGGAGAGACAAAATAGCCTTCACTTCACAAGTGTTGATCAACGGCGATTTATAAGCATTTGTAGTGTTTGTTCGCCATATTAGGCGCGGCTAGAAGCGAGTCATCCATGGTCAACAGAAAATTTTAAATCTTTGGGGTTTTTTTTCTTATTGACCTGACCGAACTATTATTAGGTTTAACCTAAACCTAATCGAAGGTTCTCCTTCGCTTAAATGAAGTAACCGGGTCTTTTTCAGTTTGTTCGTACTCAGACTTTTTTTGATCTTTTATTATTTTTGGTAATCATTTAGGGCTAGTGTCATTACAAAATTTCATTGTAGCATCACATTACTTGCACTCAAATTGGCTTTGGTGCACAAAACCGATATTCCAAACTGAACTTTTTTACTTGCTTAATCAGTTCTTTTGCTTTTTAGCCTAACTTTAGATCTTACTTGATGTAAGATCGAAATCGTAAGTCTAAAATATACGCAAGGTTTTTTAATAAAAAAACTTTTTAATAACAAAATAATATGAATTTATACTATTATTAAGATAGTTCCTAAGTAGGCTAAGTAGCTTGTCATAATATATTGCAGTTAGAAATTTGATTAATTAACGTTAATCAAACTATTAAACTAAATGTTAATAAATTATAAATTAACAATTATAGAAATACATTAAAAAATTGAAATTTAAATTGGTGGATACTTTTTATTTTCAAATGCAGGTCTTTAAATCAATTATCTAACTGAAATCAATTAAGAAACAGTGGTTTCGAATTTTTCCTAACATAATGAAATTTTACTTTCTGTATTTTTTTTATTGCACTTAATCAATTTAATTAATTTTTAATATATTTTTTGATATACTCGTCGTATACTGTATTTTTATAAGACAATTACAATGTGTGCCTTGTGCTAAATTATGTTAAATGACGGTGCATTTATTGGTATGACAGCAATAAATTTGCCAATGCGAGTATTTGTCAAATTTGTTTAAAAAGAAAAATGCAAATTGTACTTTTATTGTTACTTTTTTATGGACAATGCAATTAAAAATTTCCAGTAGATACTTTCATTTTTCTATAAGAGGAAACAAAAAACATTAATGTACGGTCAGTTTGGCTCTTCAATTTTCGCATCTACAATTGCATTGTAAAAATTTTTCTGTTGAAATGCAATTAATGAAAGTTTAGAAACTAATCACACTAAATTTAACGTAGATAAATTTAATTAAAAGATACCTTAATGGAGTTAGGTTTTATAATATTTCAGTACTAAATTTCGAAACCTTACGGTTTCATATGTGTTACGTATAAATGTTGAGTTTATTTTTATTTATAGATCGGGTCAGTGCGGTTTTATCAATTATTTGCTTGAGCTTATAATTATATATAATGTAAGAAATACATTTGCTTTCTGTTACTGATTCAAAGATTTATCTTAAAACTTTATTTTGAGGGATGACCAGAAGTTTAGTGTCACTAACAGACCTATTCTGTGCACTTTATAAACTTAACAAATATTGACACTTGTCAAAATTGACTACTGTAAAGTTGTTGTCAATACTGCAAATGCTTCTGACAACTATAAAAATATGCTCTTTTTAAGCATTTTTTATTATTTGCATGCATGACAAATATTCTTAACTAAAATATACGCTCTTTACAAGCATATTTTTTATTGTTAATTGAATGCATGAAAAATGCGTTTGGCAACTTAAAATATGTGCTCTTTACAAGCATTTTTTACGAACAGTTACGAACAATTACGAACAGTTTTCTATACTAAACACTTTACACCATAGTGTGGTGAGAAGCACTAGGTACTTGAGCTTTGAAATTTGTCAAGATGTGTCCAGAATATCAAAAAACTTTCTGCTATATAAAAATCAAAAATTTATTAAAGAATTTAACAAATCTGTCAGTGTACAGAATAGGTCCGTAAATAATCCAGATTTCATAAATAGACTTAAACTAGGCAAACGATGATTTAGTATATTGATAATACTTAACTTCATATTAACATATTAACGAGAACTAAAGTGCTTTAAAACCGTATTTTTTAAATTTATTTTTCATTATCCACGGTAAACCATAGACGATTTTAAATAAATCAGCAGGGAAAGTTAATCTGCACTGTTTGCTGCTCCATTTCAATGTAAATTATATTTATATGGGTGTTGTGTATTTAACAAAATAAAATTATTATGGTTGTTTTTGATTAACATTAAAATAATTGGTTAAAAAATTATAAGATTATAACAACTAACTTAAGAAAGTTTAGGACATAAACATAATTTCCGTTGATAATTAGATTATGTACTATTAGTAGTAAAATAATCATTAAACTAAAGAAAAATGTAATGATATAACTCATAAAATCGATTGTATTATTTTAGGAGAAAGTCCCATATAGGGTCATTTTAAGTTAAGTGTCAAGGGCAGGTCATGAGCGAAATTGTTTGTCTTTTTTGAATGCAAATTATAAAACTGAGAGTGAGAGAAAAAACAATATGTTGGTTCAAATCACGGTACCACTTGAAAATTTTATTAGCGGCCTTTTTTATAATATATCAACTGTTGCTTATTGGTACCAGATTGCTTATTTATAGCAACTTATTTATCAAGCTCGTCACATCTTTAGTTATTGTCGTATTTTTCGGTGTTACTCAAAAGGAGTTATTTAGTTCCTAAGAAGTACCAGATTGGTTAGACTTAATACCTTAATAGTGATGTGGAAAACCGAAACAAGATGTTGGATTTCATCTCGGACATTATCTAGCACAGATTTCAATTATCTTCTGTCTAAAAAACATTGGGACGTATTTCTCAAGAGAATTCAATTAAAATAACTTAAATCTCTGACTTTTAAGTATAGTTAAACAGAGCCATTGGTTTGGTAAACTCTAAATTCAATCAAACTTATATAAACCGAACTTATAATACCGATTTTTAGTTAATTAAACTCTATTAAATCTTATAAAAATTGGTGTTTATTAGAATATATAAAAAAGTTATCGACAGATATCAATGATTTATTGTGAGCGCAAATAGGAGTTTCTTATTTCTAATATTTATCTCATCCAAACTGAAGAGTAAGGCTTATTAACACTTGACCCAGGTATATATACTAGTATACTTATGAAGTGGTTATGAACACGAAAAATGTCGTTTTTTTAAATGTCAATAGTATTTCATCAAGTGAAACATAGGGTCAACAGAGACTGTTTGAAACATCGTTTATTTGAAATATATATAAAACATGATTGACCAAAATAAACTAATGTACTTAATTAGTTTCATTAATAGTTTCATTAATTAGTTAGTTAATTAGTTTCATTAGATTTCATCGGGAAATAAACACCTAAATGGACCAAACTAAAAAAGTTGATAAAAATATAATAATTAAGAGTGCTTGGAATTGAATTAATATTAACGCCTAATTTTAATAAAGAAAACTCACAGAACCACGTTTAAAACATTCGGCACAAGTAATGTAAATGATTAGTAGATTAAAAACGTGCTCAATTTTGAACAATGCATATCTTCCGTATATAATGAATATTCTTTATCTATTAATGAAAATATTATTATTGTTTATCTATTAAAAAATAAACATACAAGTATTTATTATGTATAAAATGGCATATGTATCAAATTAGTTTCAAAAATATTGAAAAACAATATATACTGAAAAGGACTAAAAATGGTTTGATATTTTTAGAATAACAAGAGCACGAATCAACAAACTTGTGACTTTTCTAAGTAATATTTTGTAAATATTATATTAAAGAATATTAAGCAATTAGACTCAGGGGAGATAAGGTACAACAAAGAGCTGTACCAGTTGATAGACAGAAATAACCTCATTAAATTTGTGAAAAAGCAATGTTTAAGATATTCTCATTATATTGTAAGGATACCGGACAACAAAGAAACATTTTTATCAGTAACTTATCAGAATCTTTTGAGGATCTTGGCGAACTTCAGGACATATTTCTAAATAGCATCATAAGCTTTGCCAAAGGTTCTAAATGGTTTTAATCCTTGAGCAACACAATGGGCTTATAGGTCTAAGTGTATCACTAGGGATCGCCGGTATAAGGTACCCTAACTTATTAGGAAATAGAAGAGTAGGATTATAACATAAAATATGGGAAATTTAATGGAATAACAACTTACGGAGAGTATGATAATCATATAGAAGATGGATAAATTAAAACGTGAAAAAATATAAAACTATCGTGTGAAAAGCATACGGCTTCAACGACTATTGTGGCAATGATTATGATGATAATAACTTAATATATATAATAATATGTAATTATATAATTTATAATTTTTAGAGCTTACCATAGAGCGTACCATAGAAAAACTAAGGTTTTAAAAATTAGACGTATGTATATGAAGATATTCAATAGATGTGGATATAAACTGGTAGATTAATAGAGTTAAATATCGATAGAATAGAGACAGCTGTATTATTTCATATATCATTATAAACTATAATGACTACTACTGTAAATTGAAAACAATAGTTTTCTGTTGCAGTGAAGGATTGCAGGACTTTTAATGGATAGCATTAAGGTTTAGGGGCGCGTTAAGCAAAGAGTATATTCTTCATAGACACATTTAAACCTTTTTAATTTTGTTATTAATTTTTGCTGATATTTTTAAGAAATCCAGTTTTTTATTTCAATTTTCCTTACTTTAATTATACAAAGTATCGATTAGTTCTACTATGAAAATTTACTACATTAATTTACTACATTATTACTACATTAATCCTTAATTATCAGTCAATAAACATAATATATATATAGATGTAGGATCAGTCTAAACTCGTTCTTAACTCAAAGTTGCTTTTAATTTATCCACTAAAAAACATTACACAATCACAAAAGATAATTTTCTAGATTTAATTACGTTGGTATTATGTACATCCCTTGTATGCAATTGAAAATAATTGCTATCATTCCAAACTATTTCACCCGCAATAAATTGGCTTAAATTGGATTTTGCTTTAATATCCTTACAATTAAATTGTTTGCATTTCGATTAACACATCTTAACCTCACACAACAGATAGAAATAAGAGTAAAGGATTATATCACATTAAGTATTTTGAGGAAATGAAAGGCTTATACCGGTAGTAGTGTCTTGATGACGAAGCAAGTTAATTTTGCAATTTCCGTTCTTGGTTAAATTATCATTTGAAGAAGATAACAAACGAAAGCCAAGGACTATAGAAAAACCAACAAAATAAAAAAAATATCTTAATTATAAGGACAAGAGTGGAATGGAGATATAATTATAAAAAAAAGAAACCATAATTTTTTATAAATATAGTAAAACATTATAGAATTATTAAATTTTAAGAATTTGTATATAAAAATTTCAAGGAAATAAATTTCAAAATAAAAATATAGAACAAACTTTCTTCTTTCATTTTCTTCATAAAAATCCTTGAAATCGAACGTTCATAACCTCAAAATTACAAAGTTGTCTGCAGCGTGATTTATTTTATGGAAACGTAATATTCATTGCAATTTTAATACCTTTTTACACTTTATCGATAAGCTATAAAATATCTTTACAACCTAATGCCATAATTTACAAAGGACTTAATAAAAGGATGGATGCAACAAGCTAAGCAACCTAGTAAGTAAAATGTGATTGAAGACTGGATTACGGATGCTTCGCAAGAGTTTACTTGCATTTGGTGTGAGAAAATGTATTAACACTAGCAAGAGGGTACGGAGAAGTATGAAGTAAATGAAAGGAAACGAAAACAAGGATACCCTTGGAGCAGATAAAAGAAGTGGTTACATTTTAACTGAAACTTGATGATGGAAACATTTTTGCAAAATAAATTTAAAGCAAGTTTTAAGAAACAATGTCTGTTCATTTGCTTATGTAGTGAGTACAGAGTGTAGATAAAGAGCAAAAACTTGTATTTTTTGTTATAAAAATATGTTATTAATTTATTAATAATTATAAAACATATTAAAATTTTATTTTTTAATAATGGAAAAAATTTAAATGTATCAGTCCTAATTAAAAAACGAAATCAATGACTATCAAAATCTCGTGAGATCGGCACGAAGCTTCATCAGTCTTCCTCTATAGGCATCATCTATGAACAGTTTTCATTGAACCATCTATACCACTTATTCTCATTGTATTCTCATTATTGTTTATTAGAAAATTTAGGACCGATAATACCTTAGATAACTTACTTCTAAAAACCAAGTCAGAGGTTCCACATATGGAGTATACAGACTATGTCGCTCCTAACTTGGTTGTTGAAAAAATGTTAGACCAATTTCTATTAGCCTCTTACCATTATTTAATATTGAAAATATTAAACCCCACATATGATTAAAAAAATAAATCATTCCATTTGATGGAACGTATACCAGTATATTTTGAGAAATGAGCTGATAGCCCTGGCAGCTAGTGCAGATGCTAAATAAAGCAATATATAACTTGCGAAAGTGCATTTCTTGAAACTTATATATAAAGGGATGTCACATAACAGTGGTAGTTTCTTTAGTCCTAAGAAATGGGCTTATTCTGATACCACGGTTTTTAGACATGTTTGTCATTTAAATAAATTTTTTTTATAAATACGAGTATACCTCTGCTTTCGATAGGAAATAAACTAAGTCGTTTCAATAAAACAGGCAGCAGTTTAGGTGTCCATACTGGCACATAAAGCCATTTTGAATGAAGTTGAAAGGACTTTTATATCTGTTGAAATTAATGAGAGGTTGGTAATACTTCTTGGTTTGTACACTTGTTATAAATATTTTCATGACCTCGTATTAAGTTCCGGTTTAAAAAATATATTTATAGAGAAGTTTCGAACAGTAGTGAATTACAACAACAAAGTTTTTATTATTTCAATTTTTGGCTGACTATAGAGCCTTTTCCAGTATTGCAACATACCCATCACCAGTGGTCTTGGAATTATTTCTTATATTCAATTATTCGTAAATAATTTTGTCTTTTGAGAAAACATGGGTTGAACTCGTACCCTGCTAAATTTAAAGCTCAGAGTTAGTGTTCATTAGCCAACTGATCCAAAGCTATAATTGACTTGTATGTTTGAACATGGAGTTTTGTTGATTTACTGTAAAAGTTTTACTAACAAATTCACTTACTATGTTATATTAGAAGTAAATCTTGACACAGAAACAATTCTATAATATTTGTATTCTAAAAATTCTATAATCTGTATGAATTTTTTGAATCAATAATAAATAATAATAATAGAACGAAATTATAAACCAGTTGTAGAATAACTGAATTAATTAACTATAGCTATTTTTAATTTTTAATTAAATTGTAATACTATAATTTTAAGATTACTTTATAAATATATAAAATAAACATAACATACGTATATATATTATATAAGAATATATATATATTTATTTCATATTTACAAGAATATATAGGAGTTATATCTCTAGCATCTTAAGCTTTAATTTCCACTATTATTAAAAAAGTATCTTACTATTTGATTGTAAGGCTTACTTTATCTTTAAAAAATGGAATAACTTTTATTTGTGGTTTTTGGCTACAAATATTTTCTACTTGACAGCGCACCGGATAAAAACCTATTGTTCTCATATTTCTTGGTTAAGTTCTTATTTCTTTTTTGAACTAAAATTAAAGATAAAAATATGTTTTTTTTTAAGATAGCAACTTTGTGGCAATTTTCTGAGATTTTGTTCTGATTTAGTTTTTGTTTTTATTCTAACGTAGGAGGATGGCAGGATTAAAGTGCATTATGCTTTACTCTAAAGTAGCATCCTGTTTGTCTTGGCATTGTGAGTAGTACTTGGTTTGTAGCATATTAAAGTATCTGCAATTTATGTAAGAGATTCCCTTTTAGCTGCACAAATGTATCACGTAACATAATTGAACTACTTTTTTCCACATCTCAGCTACTCATTGGAGCAAGAGCTGGTGGCTGGTGGCTGGTAGTGTCGAAGACCGTTGGTCTTGGCGTAGGAATTTCTTTTAAAGTGTAATAAATTTTGTGAGAAAATGCTTGTTTACTGTTGAGTTCTCAAGGAATCAGTTGATGTTTGCCTTCCGTATTGCACTTGCTGTTCTTCGGAAGCCACTAAGTAATTTATCACATTTAGCACAAATTTTGTTTTGCAACACGAAATATGTCTTATATAAAACTTATGCAATATTTTTTGCTCAATGTAAAAGTAAAAGTTTTTATTTTTTATTTTTTACTTTTTATATTTTTATATCTTTCCACATAAAACTAAAATAATTTCGCTTTACAAGTGTAAATAATTTCATATTATTTTATTTAAGTCAGCAGCGACCAAAAAAGGTTTCCCCAGCTATCGCAGGCGCAGTAAAAGTGTTTAAAACGCTACTAAAAAATGCGGAGCACGTAAACATTCACAGCACCGAGTGCGAGTGCGAGTATTGGAAAGGTCTATGGATGAATGGTTTTTATTTGTCAGTTTCCCTGCGAAGAATTTGCAATATTTGGAAATACTTGGGAATTTGTAATTTTTGACATTTCACTCAAAACTTATCGTTATGAGCCACATTTCGCTGGATGCATACAAAGCGCGGCGAGAGGAAAAAATTGTTAGAAAAACTTTATTTTCCGCCACGTTTGCGGTGTTAAAATAGTTTTCGTTGCCTCTCAGTCAACAAAGTAGCTACGTGCTAAAACCGAAATTCTTCACATTTTTTCCAAGACATTAGAACATTGTTAGCAAATAATTACCTGCAACTGACAGCGATTTTAATTAGGAAAATATTTTACTGCGAAGTGCAGCGTTTTTCAACTCCGCTGAAGGCAATGATTAATGAGGAAAAACTGTTCGCGAAAAAATGTTTCTAAAAATTTTCTAATTTATTTTTTATCTACATAAAAAAATATGACTACTTTTGTATATGACACGGTTACACAGCAATTAACTAATTTTATTTATAATCATTAATTATTTTAGTTTCATATCATTGGTTGCCACAAGAAACAAAGAAACACTTAGTTGATAATAAATGTTATAATAGAATATATTATAAATCAACAATAAACTGATTTCTAACGGATTGGAACTGATTCTAATTCAAAAAATCTTCATTCTTCGAAGAAAGGTCAGAATGTCATATATTGGCGACTTGCTAACAACAAAATATATTAGGAGTGACTGCCTTAGCATTCCCCCCTAGTCCAGGTCAAAGCCTGGACTAGAGGTTTACTACACACCCATGGAAATCTGACATTCTGTCTCTTCTATCAAAACCATTAATGATAGTGGAATTAAAAATTATGGTACTTAGTACTTGATTTCAGTCAGCTTAAAATAATATTGTTGGTCTTAAATAAATATTGGTATAAACTTTTAAAATCTCCTAATAGTAAGAAAGAAAAAAACGATAAAAACTTTAGATGCAGAGTGCTGCATAAGGGTATAATATCTGAATTGATTTTTCACCGACCAAAAGAGTGTCTATAATAGTCATTCCGGATAGTTATTGTAAAGCTAACAAGTAGAAAAAATGCAATATCATCGATAACAGGCACATAATAAGTAGCTAGATATGGATGAGTCAAGAGGACTACTAGTCAGTAGACGTAGATACATAGAATCTTCTTCATAAAAGATAATGAACAATATCGAGGCAGTTCAAAAGCATCTTTTTATGCGATTTCTAACATGGCCGGAGCAGAACTAAAGCACCACTACGGAATACAAGAATACAGCTAATGGGTTTTAATAGGTTAGACTTAAAACTTATCTTACAACATTTTTAACAAAATGTAACAAAATTGTAGAATATACTACTATTTGATGACAGTAAAACACTGATCGGGTGTCTAAAAAATGCTATTGGACATTGCCAAGGACAACTTACGTTTGTTAAGGCCAACTGAGTATGGACGTACTTATTGAAGAATATACTACCAACTGGTGACACCAAGCTATTGATTGGATGGTTTGAAAAAGATTATTGGACGTGGTCTAGGAGGACTAATACCAAATAATTAAGTAATATTAAAATTATTAATATTATTAATTAATATTAAAAATTTATTATTTTAATCAGATATATAAGAATCTATTTTTTAATTTTTTTTTAGCTAAATAACACGATTATATTGTTACATGTAATACAATAGTTATAATAGCTTTAATAAATGTATTTCATCTGACAAAAATTCTAACCAAATTCTTATTGACATTCCTCAAGGCAATCAAATTTCCTTATTTTATTTTTACCAATAATTTCTTCCATAAACATTCCTATTAAATAATGAAATACTTTCTGTCAAGGAATTATCTGAATAGGATTTTCTATAATAAATATTGAATAAATAATACACATTTTAGTTTATCTATTTATGTCACATATCTGAAATTTCTGCATATCAAAAGTCCAATAATTTATGGACTTTTATTTTTTCCATAAAAA
>NC_051846.1:136444213-136452277 GCF_002237135.1 Teleopsis dalmanni | reverse complement strand
GGTATTAAAAAAGGAACACTTCTGTTTGATCATTTGCAATATGTATTGGAATTATGAACTACGAATTCAGAGTTCTTTGCTGTGGGCACAAAACGAAAGATTGTAAAACGACTAGTTGGATGATGTAGGGGAGTAGGGTTTTCTTAGTAAGTGTTATATGATTTCACATTAAATAAAAATAAATTTAATTTAAATAAATAAATCAAATATTTTTTTATTCCATAGAAAATTTAGCTTTACTGGAGACAATTAATTTTAGTCTGGTATAAGTCGATATGGCAGTATCTCTGTATTACCAGAAATAATCATCAAAGATCGAATATTAATATTAAGTGCGAGTTTGGATAAATTGAGGGAAATAGTAAATTATGTTGGTATGACAGCGAATGTTGGTATTTACCAGAGGATCGAATAGGGTAAATTAGACAAAAATTAGGTAAATTAGGTGTTACTATTGTGAAAATTTTATAAGACATTTCATCAATAAATAAATAAATTTCACCATCAATTTACTGCAACACTTTTATGAGGTAAATTGGTAAATAAGTGCAGTGCAAAATATCTGTAGAAAATTTTAATTTACTTAACTCAATTTTAGCTTGGTAAATATTTAACTGAATCCTTTCAAGAATTGAAAGAACTAAGTTTATAGTAATGATTATTCATATACTGATCTTGCAAGCGTATGAAGATGTAGTGGACGTTATGTATATATACTTTGAAATAAAATAGATAAATTTTAATTAAATTTAATATAAAACAGATTTTTATTAAAATGTTTAAACAATTTCGTAAAAATTCAATAAATATATTTATATATTTTGATGAATGCCATTGAGTTTCTTTCATAAAACAAACGATCGTGCTTGCTTAAATATTCTCAGAGTACAAAAATTGCGCATACATAATTTTTTTCATAGAATTTTGAACCCAACTTAAGTCAATAACTCAAGGTTAAAACTCATTAACACATTTACAGAATTAAAACAAAAATTAAATATTCTTATATGTTAAAATATTTATTACATCCATTTCACATACAAGTAAGTACATTTTACCCGTTTAATACATATATATAATCTTTGATATAAAATTAATAATAAATAAAATAAAAATTTAACACAAGTGCTAAACAATGAAGCAATATTAACAATTAAACAGATTTTTTTATTAAATTTTAGAAAAAGAATTTTTATGAGCTATTCCACATTCTACCGATGACGTAGGGACTACCAATTTTGTATGGTGATAAACATTTTGCTAAGCTTAAAATATTTTTATACTTTTTTCGGTAAGTAGAAAATCTGTATGTAGATTAGGAACTGTGACTTGCAGGAAATCATATATTTGGGGAAAAAACGATGATATTGAATTTTGCACATGAAACTGATAACGTTTTGAAGGCCGGCCGGCCACTACTCTATGTTGTATTACGTTAGAGCACTATGTAACCATGAAATTGTAATCGAAGCGAAAACTATTTTCATTTCAAAGAATTATCAGTCTTTCATTACGTTTAGTTTGTTCGATGGTATATAAACAACTTTGTTCTATTATGGAAGACTTTATTATTATTAGAAATGTCTATATATGCTTACATACATATATGTTTATTATTACTTTATTATTATTAGAAATGTCTATATATGCTTACATACATATATATTTGTAAAGTTTTAAATAATGTTCTATTTTCTATTGATTGAATTTTATTGTCTTTAATTTTGATTATGTTATATATAAACTAATTTTATTACACATAAGAGTAGTTTTATCTTTATATATAGCATTAACCAAGTCACATTATGAAACCTTTATATTACATTTTTTGATTTCTTTTAGAAGTTATAATCTATTAGAAGTTATAATCTTTATTTAACATTAAAAAATAATATCGCAAACTATGGCTTCAAAGAGGAGTTACCATATACTTAAAATCGAAACAAATTTAAAGGAACGGATAGATATTGTTAAGCGTCAATTTTACAATCCAAACTTAAGTGTATTATTTGTGGTGACGACGTAGCACCCATTATTGAATAATTAATGGTAAGTAACTTAACTGAAAATTGTAAAACTAACTCTAAGTCTTATGTAGATGATTATGATTGAAGTATTTAACTGTAGAACTTTTATATAGACACAATGTTGTTGTTGTTGTAATCCGCTGGGACCTATAAGCATATAACATGAAAGGATTACATGGGTAGGTCAATGGTTGGGGGAGAGCGAGAGAGAAGAGAATGTGGGGAAGACGATTTGCTGGGTGGAATGAAATTGAATGTTAAGTTGGATTCAGCCGCAGAAACCTGGCCATATTTGGAACAGGGGATGGGTCCAAATATAGGTACTAACATCTATTATCGTTTATTATATGTTGTTAAATATTTTACAAAAAGCAGTTTACTTAATTATTAACTACTAGTTTAACAAATAAAACCATTATGCAGTATCTCCGCCGTTCTGGTTAGAATCTTAAAGAAACTATAGTAATAATCTATAAGGTCATTTATAGATTATAGATTTATAGAGTATTATTAAAAATGAGCATCAAAGAACGAGTGCTAATATTAAATTTAGTTATTAAACTTGGTAAAAATATAACTGAAACCTTTTAAGAACTAAGCTTATGGTAATGATTGTTAATGTTTTGGTCTTAGGCGCGTATTAAGAAGTTGTGGACATCACTGTCCCAATATATATATAATGTTATGACATAATTAATTTGAAATTGATATTCCTTATTTGTTGCGAAAAGATTTTTAACAATATAAGCATTTATTCCATATTTTTATACAAAAGAAAATTTTAAGTAATAGAATTATAAAATGATATACCTCAAAAGCTTTTAATAATAGACCACATAAAGGCGTTTTAAATAGTGTGTATAGTTGGATTAAAATAACTGTCACTAGAAGTTACGAAATCTGGTTTTTGCAGCTCTATGGTAAAATTAATTGAGCATGGTAAGATTCATTGTTAGAGAACATAAATGTAAAGTAAGAAAGAAGTATATAAAAATCAAATACCTGCTACTAGAAGTAACAAAGTTCCCCAATCCGTTTTTACTCCTAAATAATCCCAACCCCTTGCCCACTACCAATACATATTCCATATCCTAACCCATGTATAGTTTTTTGTGATTTCTTTCATATTATCTGCTTTATAGATAATTGCGAGCTACAATAATAATAGAAGCTATGAAATATGCTTCATTACTGTTCTCTGGTGTTGTTTATTGAGTAGGTGAAGTATTAAAAAAAAAAGGTATTGAAAAAAAAAAGGTGTTGAAAAAAAGGTGAAGTTTTGCTACACTTAGCTATGCGATCTGGTTAAGTTACTTAGGTTTTAGCAGTGAAATGGTAAACATTCCAGAATATTATTTGGCTTTAAAAAAAAAAACGCTGTGGAGCTACATAACTTTTTGAGACGACCTAGTGTCGATCTCTGGTTCTGTCTTTATAGATTTAAGAGTAACATGACTGTGATAATAACTAATTTCTATATTGAATTTATGGTTAACGCTATTTAAAAATAATTTATAAATAACTTTATTATATGTTAATTAAATTTAGGTTATGCCGTCGAATCAAAGGATGCACTTAGGCCTATTAGTCCATTGTGTTAACGTATATATGTGAAAATAAAATTGTATGTGTAATTAAATATAAAAATACTTTTAACTAATTTATTTGCATAATTCTCACAAATTGGGGACATAATGTATTGCAAAATTCTGTTAAACATATTTTAAATAAATTATTGTCAAACTACATATTGTAGTTTTGTTCTGGAGACACCTTTTGCACTTTTTTTTAAAAATAATTAAATATTCTATTGCATTTATAATAACTACATTTACAACACGAATAAAAAGAAAAACTTAATATATTCAATTTAAAATTAACAAAAAGCTAAGCACTTAATTAAAATTAACTATTTTTAATGTAAAATATCTAATAAAAAAACTATAAAAAATTCCAGTTGCCGTCACTTAAAAAATCGTTCATTGTATAAAGATATTATTGCAAAAACAAAAAATAATTAAATAAAATAAAAACAAAACTTAATATTAATGAATTATTAAAACCTTTGAATTTCCAGAAAGAAACCAGCTCAACAAAATTAACTCATATTAATATGAAATGTAGGTTTCCATAAAAAAAACAGTTGGACTTTAAACTTCTATTGATGAGCAAATAACTTCGGTATCATTTCAAGTCCTCAAGTATCTCCAATAGCAGCGGTGTGAAGTAAGTTATGATGCAATCAGCGCCAGCACGCCTAAATCCTTTCATTGTTTCCATTAGCACAGACTTAAGTTCGAAAGCACCATTTTGTGCTGCATGGTAAAGCATCGCATATTCACCCGACACCTGATATACAAACAGTGGATAGTGCGGATAAGTGTCTTTTGTTGCTCTCAGTATATCCAAATAAGGCATACCAGGTTTAACCATTAGCATATCAGCACCTTCTTGTACATCACGTTGCACTGCACGCATTGCCAAGCCCTTAGAACCACTCGGCAGCTGATAACAACGCCTATCACCAAAAGCTGGTTTGGACTGCGCTGCATCACGAAATGGACCATAAAAATTTGACGCAAACTTCGCTGCATACGAGAGTAAAGATACACGATTTTCTAAATTTGCAGCAACCAGAGCCTGTTTAATGGCACCAATACGATTGTCCATCATATCAGATGGTGCCACAATTTGTGCACCTACACGTCCATAATTCACAGCCACCTCAGCCAAGCGTGCAATACTCCGTTTGTTATCAATGCCGCCCTCACCAAATATACCGCAATGTCCATCTTTCTTATACGGACACAAACACACATCACAGGCTATAAGCAGATCTGGAAACCATTGACGGAGTTGCGGCACAGCACGCATTACAGGATTTTTTTCTGAATCCGCATGTGTGGCCACATCATCTTTCATACTTGAATCCACAATACCGAATAGTAAAACCGAGCCTAAACCTTTTGCCACTAAAGGTGTAAGGTGTGCACGTAACTTATTCAGACCCATACGCATTATGCCAGGCATGCTGCCCACAGGCTCCACTGCATCATCTTGGTTGATAAGAAATAAAGGATACATAAGATTATGTGGCGTTATTTCACAGCCGCACTCTTGCAGCGACCGCAGCGTTGCATGATGTATACCACTGTGTAGCTTGTTTGCCATGTTTGTTGTTGCTTTTTACTTATGAAAAACTAGTCACGACACTTTCTAATTTGTAGCCTTTTTCTTTTAGGTTTTTTATTGATCAAGTAATGACTTTTTATTTCGCAAGTGCGTACGCAATTACCACAAAAACCAACTGGAATCGACACCACCGTACAAATGCCAAGCATTGTTAAGTAACAACTCCCTTGGAGGCACAATCGAATGAGCAGAAATGCGGGGCACACGAGCTAAAAACAAGCAATATGCACGTAAATAGAGTTGCCAACATTCACTTATTGTATAAAATCATAAATTGTGTTGTAGTCATGACACAAATAGTTAAGACACCTGTTGCAGGTTGCGTATATGAGTTTAATATCACGTATGTGTCACGTACTTATGCAATATTTTTATTGAATATTAATAACTGAACTAATATTAACTAATATTAATAATTGAATATTAATAATAGTAGCATTATTTTAAAAGATATTTTTATAAAGTGGTTTTCCGAACAGTAGTGAATTATAACAACAAAAATACATTTTATATTATTTTAATTAATTTAATTTTTGGCTGACCATACAGCTGTTTCAAGTACTGTCAAATACACATCATCAGGGATCTTGGAAATAATTCTTGTATTTAATTATTCGTAAATAATTTTTTTAAATTGCAAGTACCAGGAATCGAACTGGTGTTCTGCCAAATTTGAAGCTCAGAGTCAGCGTACCTTAAACAATTGACCCAAAGCCATACTTAACTTTTTATGTTCGCACATTTTTCTGGAGTTCTGTTTCTTTGCTGTGAAAGTTTTATTAACAAATTCACTTGTTATGTTTATATTAGAACGAAATCATAAACCAGCTGTAGAATAATTGAATTAATTAATAATATTTTTACTTTTAATTGTTAAATTTTAATTTCAATATTTTTAAATTTATAAACATAAAATTGAATTCAAGAAATTCAAAGTCACAGAAAGATATATACATTAATTGTTTACAGTAATTGTTTACAGTTAATTAACTTATTGACTTATTTACCTTAAACTTATAATCATGAAATTGAAATCAAAAAAATAGAAAATCGGGTAAGGATAAATATATTAATTGTATTTCTCAGTTAAAAAAATGTAAGCAATTAATTAACTAGCAATTAATTGCTAGCAATTAATGTTAACAATTAACGTAATCGTGCAAGTTTAAACATGTTAATTGTATTGTTTACAATTAATACATTGTAATAGTTTTATTAATTAATATATAATATAATTTACACTGTTGTATTGTTAACATATTAAAAATTATTAACAATTAATTAACTTATATTGGTAACATTTTTGACAATCATTATTATATTTATTTATAAAAATTTTAAAAATTGTTCACAATTCATTAACTTATTAATTTGAAACTTATGATATCACATGAAATTGAAATAAAAAATACTAAATCAGGCAAAATTTAGTATTATGATTAGTTCAATATTAATTGAAAATTATTGTTAACAATTAATTCTCGACAATTATCATTAAAAACATAATATGTATGTTAATCAAATTGTAATTTCATAAATTTTTGGTCCGTAAAACTCACTAAACGAAATCATATATAAACCTGATCAATCAACTCTTAGCTATATCAGTTTAAAATCTTTGAAGGCACTTAATGACAGTACATATTGCTCTTAATGTTTGTGTCTTTCGAATTTGAAGTGTTAACTCATTTTAATATAAAAAAGTTAAGTCATTCAAACTGTGAACTCCAAAGAATTTTAACTGAGTTTTTAAAAAAACCAGAAACAAACAATAGAAGTGCTTCAAAGTTCCCTTAATGCCTGCTGTTTTGTATGTGAGGAATGCAAATAATTCTTCACTGTAGATTATAACAAAAAAATTAATTATGTTATAATCATTGGATTGATAAAAATCATGCTTCTGTTAGAGTTGTTAGCTATAGAGTAGAGTAAAGTGCGTAAGCGCGGAGGCTTCTTAATTTGAAAGACTTTTATATCAATTGACTACATAAGCTTTTGAAAGTGTTTTCCTTACAGCTTAGAATCTAAAAAGTTCATATTTGAAGACAGCTTCATATTCAAATAAAACAATTTAAAATTTTTAAGTATTTAATACATAAAGTAAGAGCTACATTTAGCTTTACAAACTACGAAGTGAATTTACAATTCTATTATTATTTTTGAAATTCTAAATAATAAAAATTATTTTTATTTTTATATGTTAATTTTTTGATAAATTTCTAAAACCACTAAATATATAAATTTTAAATAAAAATCGACTAGTGGCAAATAGTTTTCAGAAATTTAAAGTATTATGTGTCTTATATGTCTTATGTTGGCAACTCTAAACACTCTCTTTGCAATTGTTTAAATTTGCAAATATAAGAGGAAATATTTGATTATATGTGCAGATAATAACTGATAAGGCTCCTAATATAAATAAATGATAATCAAAGTGCAATTCAGATTATTTCAGCAATTATAAAATTTTATACAGCGTTTGAATTGCATTGCTTGCATAACGCATTGCATAAGAAAATGTAAAAAGAATATGCTTTGGCAACAACAAAAAAACGCAAACTGGTTTCATTTTGATTGCTTGCTAATAGTCGATTTTACATTTTTGACTATTAAGCGTTTGGAATATATGCAACGTTCTCGCTTATGCAACTAACGCTTCTGTTTTGCTATAAGCGAATAGCGTATTCTTTTTACATTTTCTTATGCAATGCATTAGCAATTAGTCGTTTGACAAAAATTGATTGGTCAATATTTATGCATTAGTCAAATTTGGTTGCTTTTGCTAATTCTCAGCAAGCAATTCAAACCCTAATTTTATAGTCATTCTATGATGTAATTACCGGCT
>NC_051846.1:136434695-136444113 GCF_002237135.1 Teleopsis dalmanni | reverse complement strand
TTATTTTTATATTAAAAAGATGTAAAGCGGAGCAAAGTTTTCTTCAAAATTATTAAAAACTGTAAACTGAGAAGTTTCTTAAGTAAGCAAACTTTATTTCAGATGCACCCACGTTGTGTTCGAGAACTTCAACTTTTAGTTGGATTTACACTTGACACCGCTTAAGAATTGAAAGCGTTTGTCAGCAAACAAACCAACAGACAGACAGACAGACAGACAGAATATACACAGACGGACACACGTACAAACATTTAAACACAAATAAACAAACAAATAAACAACCGACCAAGTAAATAGAAATTTGAGCACCCTTCACCCAAAACAAAAAGTTTGTAGAAATTTATTAAGAAAGAAAATACTCCGAAAAGCTGGAGCCTCTTATTCGACCACTTCGACTTCCATTGTTTTAAGTGATATTTTTAAATTCAACAATTCTTTCTTTCTTTTCTTTGGCAAAGTGTACGACTGCAAAGAGGAGAAAAAATAAATTAAATGAAACCAAAATTAGGAAAAAAGATACATAAAATAAAAAAAGAAAATTTACTTAAAATTTATTTTGAACTTTCAAGTGCAAGTACGAGTATCTCTTGGTTACAGATACGGCATCAAATGCGAGTTGCTCCGGCATCGACTCGGTCTTCTTACTCCCCGTGTGCGTGATTCCTACGAACTCAGGCTAAGCGAACGAAATTATGGCAAAAATAAAAAAAATTTCAGTAAAAAAGAAAAGTTAAAACAATTCAATTGAAATTCAATAACGGCGGAACGTTTTGTATGTTTGGCTTCTTTCAAATTACGAGTATTTCGCATATCCACTCCCCTCGGCACGTAAGCAAACGTTTCGATACCCAAAGTACTTCATGCTGTTTTGCATACCCGCAGCATCATTTGTAGCTCTGGAGCTTGTGCGATTGGGTGACTGTGCGATTGTGGTATGCAGCATCGATATTAACCCAGCGTGCCTTAGCTCGGAGGACCACCTGTGTGTATATAGCATAGACTCGCGTGTATGGTTGTCAATTATTTGTGAATTTAATGCGCTGGCATCTCTGCTTATTTTCCACTCAAGCGACAAGAAAATTGATATTTTCGTAATATTTTTACTTTATTTTTTTCTGTTTTCTTGGTTTTTTGCTTTCTAAATATCTTCACAATTTAATTTTTTTTAATTTCTCACATTGCGTAAACGAACATTTTAAAGCTGCTTTCTAACCAAAATTATCCCAAATACTTTGGGATAATATTGCATGAAAGCATAATTAAAGCATCATTTGCTAAAGAAAATTCCTTTAAAAAGTTCAGTTTTTTTTTTAATTTTTGGAATTTTGTTTGGTGCGAAAAAAAAGTATTTATAATATGTAGTTCAGTATTTTAAAGTACATAATTAGAAAAAATATCCCATGATTTGTCAAGCTCTATATTCAATTTTTACCTCCAAAATACGATTCGATCGTATTTAAAGATAGACTAAACTATACCAGTAATTTATCTTAAAAAAGGTAACGATTACGATCATTTGAATGATACAAAAATAAACACCAAATTGCAAAGAAAAGGTCTCAAGAAAATACTAATCTTTCATAGGCATGAGGGACAATTATGCAATAAGAAAAGACTTTTAAACTAATACTGCTTAAGAAAATCTGAAATTTGAACTTCTTTTCTAGAGCCTAAGTGGGCTAATATAATCAGAACTCGCAAATTAAATACAAAATATTTCTAAAGACGTCTGTTGAAGCTAACATCTTTGGTAAGTCAAATAGTTTATTTTATCATGATCAAGACGCACGATTTTAATTAGTGTGTATTAGAATGCACACTAATATAATCAGCATAATATTTATAACATAATATAATCATAATAAACATAATCCAACGGCGACTTCAAAATAAAGTTCTCTGAAATATTGTTAATGCCCCAAAGTAGGTTCCCAATATTCATATATGATGAGACCTTACTGCCACAATCGTTTGCACTGGAAATTAAAGAACAAACGGAATATCATTTAAATAGTTCCAGAGGCATGTAAACGAAAAAGCCAACACGCTTCTCAATACCACAGACCTATTCCAACAACTTCATGGGAGAAGTCATTACAATCTAATAGTCATTTAACTTAAAGTAGTAATTCTTGAAATCTCTTTGTAAAAATTAATATTGCTATTAGAGGCAAATACTCATTAGTCAGCCTGTAACTAGTTGTTGAGTTAACTTTATTACATATGTACATATCCATCCCACTATTGCAGGTCTGCATCTGAACAAACACTTAAATATAGGTTTTTCGAGAGAGGTGTAAATAAATAATTTTTAATGACTACAAAAAATTGGAAAAATTGGTTTTTATATGAATTCATGTCATATAAACTTCATGTCCTTATATAAACATCTTTTACAAGTATAAATAAATAACAAAGAAGTTAAGATATAGATAACTAGATATAGCTAGATAAAGCTAGATATAGCAAAGTTTAGTATATTACTAATCTAACAGTAGGAAAGATTAAGATTTTCACACTTAGCCGATCAGTTAGCATTAAACGATGAATAAATATTAACACTATTGCCGAAGTAAAGTTCCGGGCACAACTGATCCAGTGTTTAGTTCTCCACTGCTCTTTCTTTAGTAACAAATAGAATTCAGATAAATACAGTATGTTGGATAACATAGTGTAATACCGTACAGTTTCAAAAGCTTTGGATTGCCCAAACTTGTTTTTCCCATCTCCTACCAATGTCTTTTTGATATGAATTACTGATAAATCTTAGAGCTGTGATTACAATATAATAATCAGGTAAATTCACTATATCTACAGTAAATCTAATAGTAACACAAAAATATTTAAAGATGTTTGTTATTACAGATCAAATGTTATATTGAAAATAACGTTTGTATCTGCAACCTTCTGAAATTATTTGATTATGTTGATACTATACTGATCCAAAATTATATTAAATATAGTGCTTGTATCTGCAGCTATTCTTGTTTAATTGCGTTCGTTAAAGCAAACCAAATTCATTGTCCCATAAAAAAATAGACTTCGATAATAACGTAAGTTATAATAAGCGCCATTAGTTATAGCCTGTTGTTATAGTCTGAAAAGATGCAGCCAATGTTTCAACTCTGCAACAAAAATTGTTATAGTAAACTCTGATGAGACCTTTTCAGAAAAAAAAAGGAATTAGTTTGGTTGCATCGTAAATCCCAAACAACCTGCTTGGAACTGTTGTTGAAAGGAGTAAACTCTACTCATTGGTAAAGAGTAATGAATGAAATACAACTACATGAATTCCTCGCGACTTATCACTCCGAATTATTAGTCTTTATATAAGTATCTTGAATTTTTAGGATAGTAACTGAACTCTAATTCTCATTACTTGTATATAAAATATGTATGTATTTATTTAGACCATACTTATCAATTATCTTGCTAATTTCAGTCGAGGGTTTAATATAATGTTTAAGTAACTATGCTAGAAGATTAAATCTCCGTTTCTAGCATATCTACCGCAGTTGTGGAAAATACGATGAATGTGCTTCCATCTGTTTTGTTTCTGTTCAGCACATACCCAACGCCGCCTTCACAATTTAGGGACTTTCTGTTTTAAGTATCTTGACGAACTGCAAGACCTCCTTTTAAATAGCATTATAAGCTTTGCCAAAGGTTTTAAGTGGTTCTAACCTCTGAATTTTTAATTATACAGTAACAAAATGGGCCTGTAGATCTAAGTGGATTCCTAGGGATCGACAGTATAACCTAACCTAATCTATAATGCAATGTCCTTTCAATATTAGTAGCTGCTCTAAATACACTTTATAGTATTTTAAATTAAATTTATTCCATATATATCTTTAAATTAATTCCAGAAAACTTCTTTTGAGTATCAGACATATATCCTTCTGACATTATCAGCTGCTGTTTTAATTAATTTTTGTCCAACAACTGCATTAATAAATCAAAGAAAATAATATATTCACTTACAGCATCCAAGTTTTATAAAACAGCACTCGCGAAATTAAGCAATTAACCCTAATTAGCTCCGCTGCTTTAGACATAATCAACTTTGAAATGTTTTATTGCCTGCATTTAAAATTCTTTAAATGCTAAAATACGCTGTAAAGGAAAAAACATCATTAAAAATATTCCCACGCTTGCAACTAACGAGCCAACATCCATCTAACAACTTCAACATGCATTTGAGTTAGAGGAAAGTAACATCGCAAAAAAACAACAACAACAACAACATCGTGTACTTACATATCTAATTGAAATGTATCTTACCTCAAAATCGAGTTGCATCGCAGAGTTAGCATTTCGTACTACGCATGTCTGTTAATATTCAGAGCAAAACGTTTCGGAAATATAAAAATTAACTGCGAGTTTAGCAATTTTTTACAACTTACTCGAATAGTTAATTTATTCGTAATAATAAAATTTAGAATCACATTTGTTGCTGGTTCTTAAAAAAACATTGAACTTCACAGTTAAAGATATTTTAAAAGCGAAGCAAATGGCTTTAGTAAGATGTAACACAAATTTATTTTATATTAGCTTAACTTATTTAAATGTAGTCGATTGTGAGAAGTCATCAATGCTAAAAACTTAAGTAAGCAACTCTTTTGAAATTGTGAGTCCGAAGTCAGGCTTCAAATTTCAACTTCCAGTTAGAACGCAATAATATATTTTGTAAACAAATATTAAATATGAGTAAGTGGAATAACATAAACAAACTGAGACGTGCAGCAAAATGCTTACTCAACAAACTTATAATTTACTTGAAAATAAGGAGAAAAATTAAACTAAATAAACAACACGAATGAAGCTCATAAAACAATATCTCATATTTTTGTAGATACACTAACATGCATACTGCGTGCATAATCGGTTGCAGCAGCATTATTCATGCAGTAAATCCGCTACTGTCGTTAACTTCGCTTAGGAGTACAATCTCAATGCTGACAATGAAAACAAAAAGAAAAGAAATATCCAAAAATAAATAAAAATGACACTGCATGTGAGTGTGTATCTTATAAATAATACAGAGTTCACCGCATGCACGTCCAGATACAAATGCAACGCATTTTATGGAACTCATAATTACACAAACCAAAACAAAGTAACTAACAGAGTGTGTTTGCTGTTTTCTTGTGCTACTTTGCGGGCTGCAGCAAGCGGCCAGCAAATCTGGTAAATTGATATTCAAACATCTTAAAACAACAAATAAAAGAGAGATACAGTAAGTGGATAAAATCAACAAGAAAAAATTAACTATAATGAAAACATTAATATTTATTCAATAACTGCAAATCCAACTAAAAGCAACGTCATTAAGTCGCACCATTTACATTCTACCTTGCCATCCGATTCGAACTTCATTAACAACGCTGGACGCTGGGCTCGTACTCGCATATCGCAACTTCATTCACAGAGTCGTGCAGATACTTTTGTTTTCCCATGTATTTTTTTTTTGTTTCATAATTGTTCCCATTTTTTTTGTTTGTTTTGTTTATTTTGGTTTTGTTTAGTCTACATGGCTCATATATAGTTTTTTTACTGTTGCTTTTTGTATCTGAGTTCACGTTCATGAGTTTCTGGTTTTGGTTCTCTGCTCCTTCCAACTATTTCTTTGAATTCTTTAATGTTTTGTTCTGTCGTTAGAAAATCAAGATACTTTTCTAAAGCCTTCTACAAGTCTTTGGAGCATGTTTTGCTGTGATTGTAAATTTTTTTTATTTATTTTTTATTTATTTAAATTTTTGTTTATTTATTGCCGTACAATAATCTCATATCTTGTTTTTGAGTTTTTTTTTTATCCAACAAAATACTTTGTTTGCATTTGAGTTCCTAAAATCATTGAGTAAAGTATCTACACTCAACGTTGAAATAAATTGGCAAATGGAACGCACATGAATTGAGTGTTTTTCTGTTATCTGATTTGAGTGTTGTGGTTACAACATCTGTAATGATAACTGAAAAATTTATGGTATTTTTTATTGGAGTATAAATAAAATAAACAACTAAAGTCTTCAGTATGTTATGTTTACTTGTGTGCTTAGATAAAATGTAAAAAATGTAGGAAGGTGAAGCAAGTAATTAATCAAAATTGAATTTCGTAATAAACCTTGTATTTTTTATCCTAATAAACTTAGAAAATTTATTTATAAAAAATATACTCTTCTTATATTTGTGTTTACTTAACATATTTGTACTTGAAGATTTTATAAATAATTTTTTATTCGTAACACGAAAGTGTTCAATTTATATAAAAACAATAAATAATTTTAGTATAAAATGCTTAGTAACTCTTTATTTTATTATTAATAATGTTTAGACAACAAAGAGTCTTAATAATACGTAAACATTAGATGTATTCAGCAGCGTCGAAGAATGTTGAAAAACAACAAGTCTCTTGCTAAAGTCTCTTGCTGACATATTGGCATCACTGTTGCCAATATGTTTGAATTTTCGTTTACAAATGATTTTTGACAGATGACAAGAATGTTCATTAACGCTTCCACTTAAGGTTCAGAATAGATTTCTTATCACTTTGATTACATTTTTTACTGCAGCCTCTTACAACTTAAACCCTTCATAACTAGTCGGTTAGAGTAAGAGAATAGTGTTGTTGCTTTGCATACAAATTAGAGATTACAGCAATAGACTTGTTGCTGTTTGTCATACTTCGGAGCAGCTAAATATAGCGTATTGTTAACATTATATATGATGTATATGGCTAATCAAATACAAAGCACTAATCCTAATAATTATCAAATGTGTAAGTAACTTATATTATTAGTGGAAAAAAGAAATTTATTGATTATTTGCTCAGACGTTACCAAGAACTCTCCAAAAGATATATATTGGCTATCAATTCTTATGTCCTTAAATGTCTATTCCCTTGGATGTAAAATAAATTAGTTTACTTAAAATCGCATACAAATCTCTGGATGCAAAATAGAGGTAACTCCGCTCCAAATTTTCTTCTTTCTTTCAAACAATCAAGTGCTTGAAAACTGCTTCGTGGAACAGCAACGCTTTTGGTTGGTTGAAATTCTTTTCATTTGTCTCTAAATTTAAATTAATTTTAAGTATTTTGTACTAACCGAGATAGATATTGCAGGAATGTACATAAGTATATTGCAGGATTAAACCATAATTATAGTGTTGAAATAAAATAAACATTATCATCAAATTACACACATTTCTTGAATCTGGAAAAGAGTAACTATTTTTAGAATTTTAAACTGCGAAAGAATCTAACCATTCTCAAATTTGGCATCCAATCAGTCTTTTTACATCCAACTAGCCTTATAAAATATAGTTGAAAAATTATACTTATCTAAAAAATGTACACAATCAATATTATTCAATAATATTAATAGGAATTATGAATGCTATCTGGTATATCAGAGATATGGATTATCTCAGAAACCTGAAAATTGCGACAGTTTAAAAATATATAAGACAAAAAGTACTGATACTTTTCAATGAAATAGATAACTACCTAATGTAACACTGAATCAGCTTAAAGTTCGTCCAAGTCTAACAACCGTTTAACAACCGTTTTCTCAGTGATATACAAAATATCTTCATCTATAAAATGAAAATGAAGTGCTGATAGAACCCAATGTGAACCCTACTTTAAACTTTCATTAAATCTAAAGAGATCTAAAAGTTACAAACAGTTAAAAAATATATACTCGTCGATAAAATAAACCACCCTAATTCAACACTAACCAGCTAAAGATTTTTCAAATCAAAGAACTGCGAAAAAGATATACAGAATTACGCAAACTAAAATATGAATTGAACGCTTAAGAGATTGATCCACAAAATAGAGTCAAAGTGTATTAAAACCATTTTAATGTTTGATACTTGATTGTTAGTCAGTTCACTATTCTAAACTTTACGAAATAGTGTGCAGACCGGAAATGTATTTTTTGCAAGGGCCTGCACTAATATGATCCAAAACAATAATATTATAAACGACAAAAATGTTATATTTTATGGATCGGTAGTGCTAGTGCCACTGTGTGCGGATCAGCGGCTTAGTAACCTTGGCGGTTTAGACACACATAGTTGAAGCAGTATTTTTGATTTGAAATGAGTAATCAAAATTGATAGAAAATGTGGTTTTTTACGTGGTTCATGTGATGAAACATTGGAAACTTTGAGATGATAATCCCCAACTGTCAGAACAGTCATAACTTCATTCAGTCGGCGTTTATTTAATAGTATCTGTATAATGTAAATGTCCTAATCCAAAAAGCACGTGGATCATTTTCCAAACTTGAAAACATTAGCACGCCAAGAACCTCCACACGGACACAAAAATCAAAATTTTTAATGCGTGTGGTGAAGTCCATTCTGCTCCACGATTCTAAAACCTAGCTCATGATGCTAAATCCAAGCTACAAACATTTATAAACCGCTATCTACGAAATATACTTCGGATATGGTGCCCCAGAACGATAACAAGCGTAGAGTTATGGAGGCTTACAGATCAAATAAGTGTAAACTATGATATATGTTATGAAAGCGATTATGTGGATGGATAGGACATACATTTTGTGAATTCTACAATGACGTCACGCACACCGTACTATCTTCGAACCTCCAAAGAAGGTTCACAGACAGAGAAAACACACCTAAAATGACCTGGAGGAAAGCAGTACATTGTGAAACAAGCAAATCGTTTAACGTATTAACACAAATAGCAAGAAATAGAAATTATTGGAAAACGTTTGTTGAGTCCTTAAGCACCTAATGGAGTATGAAATAAAAATAATAATCTGTATGTCCACTTGCTTATTTGTTTATTTCTGATGAAATTTACTAGGATCTGTCACTTTAGATTTGGCATCGCTACTACCCACGCTGTTTGGGCGAAGTTTGTCATAATAAGTTTTTTTTAATCTATAAACAAAGATTGTAGTTGTAGTTTTTCTATAACGCCTACAAACTTTTCACTATCGAAAGATTTAAAAATCATAGCTTAAGGAAACCATACTATTTTTATATAAAATCCTTTCAACAGTTCATTATTTTCTTTTTTAAATAATTTTAAATTCACTTACAAATATTTGAATTCAAATAAAAAATTAAATCTCAACTTTCATAATAAAAAATTAATTAATTTAAATATAAAATATAAGTACATAATTTTATTAAATAAAGATTACAACATCACAACAACAGCAACAACAACAATTATAAACAACACTAGTAAAATATAGTAAACAAACTGACAAATGCCAAACAAAAAGTACGTATTCAGCAAATGTGACACCGACTCCCGGCTCCGACACCAACGGCTTATCTCGAATGACATGCATCCATCAATCACAAATTGCGGCATATGCCAACAACAACGTGCGACGTCGCAAAGAAATCAAAACAAAAGTATTCGTATTTA
>NC_051846.1:136429702-136434595 GCF_002237135.1 Teleopsis dalmanni | reverse complement strand
TTAAATTCATAATTTTTATACCTTCATCTCCTTCGTAACCAAGTTCTTAACTACACTTGTAGAAAATGGTTTACCACATCTATCAACCTAATTTCTAAATTACGTACTCTTCCTTTACATTTTAAATAGCCTGAGAAACACAATTTCTTGTAATTTCTTTCACATACTCAGACTTGAAGGACTTCCTTTCACTTCCGCAAAATCAACACCATTTAAATATTTGCCTCAACCATAAACGTATTAACTTTTGCACTGCGTCAGTAATCACAATCGTGAACGCCTCACTATGAGTTACCAATAACAAGAACCATAAAAAAATTTTTTTTTATTCTAAAGCAACAATAAAACACTTAATCACGGGAAAATGCTTAAACCGCCATTTTGCTTTTGTAAAAGATTTTTTTTTCGTTATAAGTGTGAGCTGAGCGCCTCACTAAGATGCTGACTGAGTGTGTGAGTGTATTTAATGGCAAAAACAGTGCGAGTGCTGCCAAAGCGACAAGGAAGCGCAATTGAAAATTTGCTTTGATGGCAGAATTAATAGAACACAATCGGAAAAAAAGTGGTAAGAGCGGAAAATGAGCAAAAAAATATATTAAAAATATTAAAACAACATTTAAGGATGTTAAAAAGTAAAAGTCAAAGCAACAGAAATCTAATATATGTAAAGGATATACACACATATTTAAGTATTATTATATACTTACAGTAGATGTATATATATTGTACTTATATATGTGTTTGAAAAATGAAAAATTAAAAAAAATTAAAAATAAATATACACTGAAGAGTGCGGAGGCATTAAAATTAATCATAAGATTCCCTTGAGTAGGATTATCCTTCAAGTGCCGCAGACGCCAGAGTCTTCAACTCAGCATAATTTTCAGATTTTACTTATTATTTTTGTCTGTTGCTTTTCACTTTATTTATGCGCTATTTATGCCGCTATTTTACTATTTACATTCGCATTTTACAGCCTTTTACGTGCTTCACTTATATTACGTTTTTCATTAGCGGCATTGTAATTGCGAATTTGTGCGACGCAGCAGAAGAAAATGTATCAAAGTAGCTGGAACGTTCACTGAACGTTCCAACTCGTACATAAAAATGTACCAGAACGATTCACCTGAACCCATTTACTGCAACCGAGGGCAATGAATCTATAGCGACTTATGTATTATAGATGACTATACCTAGGTTTATTTACATTTACTGTATCGTACATAAAAAGGAATATAAAATGTGAGTACACTTGAGTTTAGCAACAAACTTATTTCCTGCTGCTTTATCCTTTGAGTTCTCATACACAAAAAAAAAATATAAACCAAAATAAAATAAAAAACAATGTATATATTAAATAAAATATAGAAGTATAAAATCTGTAGTAAGTAGTTTTTGTTGTGGTTTTGAATATTTTCTTCAGGATTGGCAGTTTATTTGTAAGTTTGGTGGAACGGAATGAAATTGCAATTTATCAGTTTTCTTTTATATCATTAAGTTTCTTCAGTCTCTACCTTTCAAACAGAATAAAATTATAGATTTGTTTTGGGCTTTATTTGCCTTTTTTTTTTAAACAACATAAAGGTAAATATTTTAAAATAAAAAAAATCACAGAATTAGTTGACCCTCAAATTTCGCGAGTAGCTACTATACTTATAAAATATAGTAGAAAAAATTTAAATTTCTATTGGATGTAACAATTTTCTTGGATAGCTCAAAAATGGACTGCAAGATAGGAGCTGCAATATTAAAACAACATTTAAAGATATTAAGCAGTACAATTTAAAGCAATAGAAATCTATTACATGAAAAGGTTATACATATATATATAAATAAGTAGATTTTAACAGACATAAAAGACTCCACACGCTCTTAACGATTAGAGAACGATGTCAAGTCATTGCCAGTTATATCAAAGATAGATATAGTCTTGAACTTTTTGTAAACAGCCAAGCGGCAATTAAAGCCATTCAACCTTTCATGAAGGTCTGGGGATTGGAGGACGATTTGATGTCATTTATGGACGATTCAAACTTTAAATTAGCAATCATGCCACCAAAAACTAGCGGAAAAAAATGGATTAAAAATTTAAATCAGCAATTATGCCACCAAAAACTAGCGGAAGACCATAGATAGCGTAATGAGCATAATCTTGCCCACATAAGAGAGTATAGGTTTTTCCATAACTAACTCTAGAATAAAACAAAAGGAAAGAAACCCTACATGATAAAAACAAAACTAATTAAAGAATGTAAAGAATCAATTGACAAGCTTAGTCGTCTAGTTGATATAACTCTAATCTAAGTTCCATACAAAGTTCGAAGTTTATGCTTTGACCTACTTTGGTGCTTTCTAGACGTATTTCTAAGAGTACCGGTTTATGTTTACCTGGAGATCGTTAAAAGAAGTACTTACCTTTACTTTTTTCAACTTGACAGTAATAAATAAAAGACACTTAAGTCATTTATGACTTCCGCTTATTACGGCCCGCATACAACAAGATTAGATTTTGGGAGTTTATTTAAAAAGCCACGTTAACATGTTAACACTTCAGTAAGAAGCTCCGTCCGGTAACTGGTATATAGGTAGCCATGCAGAGAAACTGAGAATTCTTTTTATTGTTATGGAAAACAAAAACAATTAAGTATTTTCTCTGCCACGATCCAGTTCTGGCTAACAGAAGAAATAAGTCTTTAGAGAAATACTTTTCTATTAAATAATCTAAATTGGACAGAATAAATCTATTAAATAATCTAAATTGGGCAGAATAAATTCTTATATGTTTTATAAAATAATTATTTATAAATTATTAAATTAAGTTTATTAATTCCATTTTTTTTATAATTTTTTTCTTATAATTTCACGCCAGTAATATGGTGGCAAAACGGCGAAAAATCGCTCATTGATATCAAGGATATCTACTGACCTGCAACTACAACCAACCAGTCCAACAATAAAATATATTAACAACTTCTTTTCTTAATTGTTGTTAAATTATACTTACGTTTTATGTAGTGGTGCAACAATCTGCAACCTATTCTTTGTGTAGACTAGCTGGGCTACAGAACGTTCAAAATTAGCTCATTCGATTAAGATATATCTAAAGATATATAACCTAAGCTCCATAATATGTTTAAAACTCACTAATTCATTAGGGCATGAACAATCATTTTATAAGTGAGATGTTCATTTAAATTCGAAAATAGAAATACTAAGCCTTTAATCCAATGCTTGATTATTGTGAGGATACTTGCATTGTCTAAACTGGTATAACATCTGTTCATAAGGTTCAGAATTAGGTCAGTGGAATTTTTATATCCTCATGAATGGAATAGTATAATAAATACAATTGAGCATAGATTATATGCCTAAATAATTTTGATTGGCACTTTGAGGTTTTACTATTTTAAAAGTTCTAATGTAACAAAACTAGTATTGTCCTGATGACTTTAGACAGAACTTTTTACTATAAAACAAAACCTTGTTCTCCAAACTTTATTCAGAATTTAGATCAAACACCGATCACACTTTTCTCAATTTAAAGACAAATTGTAGTATTTTAACCTTTAAATAAATTGTCCAATTAAGTCTGGCTTTCAAATACATTCCAAAAAATTCTTCAGAGACTCATATTGTGAGATTGCAACATTGGTAAGAGACACTTGCGGATCCGAATCTTCTCTGAAAGTGAATAGCACAAGGGTAGATTTAAACACTAAATACATGCAATTTAAAATCAATGACTATATATTAATAAAATCAATTTTATTCACGTATATACACATGAATTAATTACAAACGTATATTTCCAATTTATTGTAAACATTTACAAGCGTAATAACATTAGATATATTAAACTACATTAGACCAAAACAAAATATGCCTTTATATGGTTTCAATTTATTCACTTAGTAAAAAAGTGCTATTATCAAGCAATATTAAGCTAAGTTAATTTACTTGGATTTGAATATAGTTACATACAAGAGTAAGTTCTTTTAGCTTTTTAAAAGGAGTTTTCTAAACACAAAAATAAAATACTCTAAATGGATAACATTTTTTTGTTAAAGAAATTATTAAAAATCATCAGAAAAATAAAATATATGCTTTCATTAATTTACTGAAAATCAATAAACAATAATTATAATTGAAATATTCACATTATAATGCACTGAATGTTAAGTTTTGTTGTCTTTTTTACTGATTTTTTTATACCTATTTTATATTAAGGATCTTAATGATAAGAATAGTAATGTTAAGAACAAGAATAACATCCAATCTGTTGCAGTAATTAAGAATTATAACTATACTTTATCTTAATTTAAAACAAATAACACTAAATGATAAGTCAAAATATAGGTATAAATAAATATATACTAACCAAATTAAGCCCTGAACCCATAACTCATACAATCTATAACAACTGCCTAATAATTTGTACACTTTAGGCGATTAATGTAGTTTTTTACAGTATCTTAAGTGTGTGGTTATTATCATTTATATACACGCAGTGAAAATTATCTGTAATTATATAATAAAACATTCAAAAAATTTTCAATTGATCAAAATTGTCCTCTGTTCTCCTTAAACGAGATCACTGTGCTCGCGCTTAATACAATCTTCAATATGCCATACCTTTCACCTTTCTGATGAAGGTAAAGAAGTTTATCAGTTTCAGCTATAAAAGAATATCACACCCTAACACGTCAAATAGGTACGGTGCTTTATAAATCGCATTCGTTGTATTTTTTGTTTTTGAGAATATATGAAAACATCTTCGAAATCCTGAAAATTTGTTTCTTTTTGCATCGGTAAATATTATAAGAGTAGATTTAATGAATCGAAAACAAGGTTATAATTCAGAAGTTGAGGTTTTTTTCGTTGACTAAAATGTAG
>NC_051846.1:136426221-136429602 GCF_002237135.1 Teleopsis dalmanni | reverse complement strand
CATTAGAATATCAATTATATTTAAATATTAGTATTTGCATATAATATTCACAATATGACAATATTAAATATATTATTATGTTGAGGCTAGTTGAGTCAGTGCACCTGAACACTTTTACTCTGTATTAACTGCGAGGTTTCTTCAAAACCCCTCTTTGCGCCTTGACTAGATTATTGTTTATCACTTCATCACACTAAGCAATAATTGACCTCAGATCTGTATACCTCCCCGAGGAGCCTGTAACCATATAAATTATTTAAAAATTTTATTCCGTCTTATATTCTTTAATTTCAATATATGTCGCAATATTCCTTATATTTTACTTTAAGAAACAAAAAATTTAATTATGAAATATTTTAATTTAATCAAGACACTTGATATGAGTTTATAAATGTTAAAAGTTTAACTATAAATTACAATTAAGGACACTGCGGGCACTACAAGTAAAAGTTCACTTGTATCGTTATCCTTACAAATTGCTGTTTTATTTTGTTGTTGAATGTTTTTGAGCAGTTTTGTAATGAGTTTACATGCTCCATAACGACAGATACGTACGTAATTGTTATTAACACATAAACGAAAGTGCCAACACAGCCAACAATGCCAACGAACATACATACAAACGCATACACGCATATATCCTTATATCCTTATATGGTGAGTTTCGCACACAAATTCTCAATGAAATACTCGTACAAGCATAAAATGGCTTGCCTTTGGCATAAAATGGCAGAAAATGGCAACAATTTGAATTGGTCACTTCAAAAACATTCCAAGATGACAGAACAGAACGCTCCATTCTTTAGTCCACAAATGCGTATTACATGTTAATGGGAATGGGAATGGTTCTAAGCACAGATATATGCTCATGTATTCTGTACAGACATTAACATGCGGAGAATGAAGATTTTGTGCATATGGAGACAGACTGTTTTTTTTCGGCTTGTATTTTTTATTACTTAAAAAACTACGGAATTGTGGGGTTGTGATAATTTATTAATGTCCCTTAATAGCAATAAAATTAATGTACCCTCATCATTTGTTTCAAAAGAACTGTTTTGGTTTTATTTTCTTGTAAAAATATGTCAAGACCGCAACTCGAACAACAATAAAACATTTTAATTAGAGTTTAATTAATATTTTATTATAATGTGCAACTAAAGTGACAATTAAATTTATTAGATATGCGAAATCGCCTTAAATAATTATTTTTGAAGATTCAACATATATATTCACCACACATGGGATGCTTACTTTCGGTTCAAAGTGATAAGAAATTAATAGTGTGCACCGATAGAGCTATGAACTATATGAGTATCGCCCTCAGTAACTGTCTATATAATAGAGTATACGTTCTCTCCTCAAAAAGCACAAATTATTTGGCAAAATTAGAATATTAGCGTCAAAATTCCATAACTCAGAAATTTTGCTAATCCATGTAGAATTTAAAAACTAATTAACCTGAGCAGGACCCACAATCGTGAAATTTTTTCGTTGCTCAACGACTCATGTAACCTATGCGCAGAAAGAGGGGAAGAATTATTATGTTCTCACTTATTATACAGATAAACAGCGATTGTTAGCTGGACATATATTACTGATGCAGAAGTAAAAGGAAAATTTCGTCTTGGGTATCAAAAAATATCAGAAATTAATACAAGAGTCACCCATAAAATTCTCAAAAAGATAAATAGCTTAAACTAATTCTTCTATCAGTTGATTAGGTTTTTGTACAACAAGACAAAGGATACGATATAACTGGGATCATGTTAATACTCTTACGTCCTAGCTCTTTCAAGTCACTGGTGTATACAATCATACGCAGAGAATGTGCGCTTTCCGTTGCACACTTTTTATAGAAAAGAAAGAAAATTTAGATGACGATGAAACATTCACACATTTTCTTTGTGACTTTGTCCAACTTTGACTAATAAAAGAAATTTATCTTAAGGAAAGTTCAGTCGTGACAGTCTATCAGTCTGTCATCATTAACAACAAAATATTTCCGGAACTGTCTGGAGGTCCGTTGCGAAGAATGTGATATTAAAATGACAAATCATTATTAATATTAGAAAACGGAAGAGTATCTGATGTTCTGCCACCATAATCAAGTAACTGTTAAGTTCGAAATTATCGTGATCCTCAATGTGTAGAATAGTAAATCACTATACTGGCTGACAACTGACAAGAAAAGTCCCATTCGGCATAAATGAAACTATTTGCATATTCATCTTCATATGTGACCTAATGGAAATTAATGCTCACTTTACTGAAAATTATCAAATATTTTAACTGGGGATATTTTTGGTTTCAATTTTATTTTTTCTTCAGCAACAGTCCATTAAGGGATAATAGTTTCAAATAAATATTTTCAATCCATCATAATATATTTATGTTAGGGATCTAGGACTATTCTTTCAATTAGTACAATATCTTTTTTTTGACTAGAACTGATATTTCTAATATCATCTATTCGCTCTTTACTGCGTTTGTTATGCTCGATCCGACAGAAAGTGACGCTAGTGACCTTGATATGGAAAATAAGATAGGAAAACAGTTCTTTCGTTAAGAATTTATAAATGTCGATATGAATCATTTTTCCACATGTATAATTTGCTTTAATTATAACTAAAATGTCCTTTAGGTATTTAGCAAAACAGGACTTAAAAGACAAACATAAAATATACTATATATTACATAGCATCATTAATCATTCATTTAATAAAATGAATAAATAATCAATAAATTAATATATCCAAAACTATATTTGCATATTGTAGACTGTTTTAAGTACAATTCATTAGTTGCAAGATAAAATGAAGATTTTCATTAATAAAGTAAAATTTTTTTCTACTTACAGTACCGTAAGCACTTTGCCTACAATAACCACAACTCAACTTTTGTACACACAATCGCACGACAGTCAAACAAAACGACCAATTCTACAGCGACAGGATTACTCCTGTCTCGATTCAAGTGAAGCACAATCGGATGATAGCCATTTGACTCGAGATTCAATTACGCGAGAATCACAAAACGACGAATTATCATCTTCAACGCATGATAAAATCGATGTAAGCACCTTACCATTACCAGCATTACCACCGAAAAAGCGACGCAGTCGCTTGCGTGCAAGTCCTTCCAAATACCATAGTCGACGACATGAGTTCGATGCACAATCGGATCAGCAAACCAACTTAGCGGCAAATGTAAGCAGTAACGAGACTATACCACATTTATCCGCATTTCAACAATACGTTGCCAAGCGTCGCGAAAGTTTGGAGGCATCCACACGCAGCTTTAACGAAAAACTGGAAGCACGTAGAATGCACTATCATATGGGGGGCGGCGGTGGTGGTGGTACAGCAGGCACAAATGCTG
>NC_051846.1:136418888-136426121 GCF_002237135.1 Teleopsis dalmanni | reverse complement strand
TATTTACTAACGTATCCATGGTTTTAATAACACATTTATTTTTTATTTTATTTTCCACTAATAGCTTTCAAGAGCCTGCAATAAAATATATGCAAATTAAGTATCTGTGACAATATCATTAAATAAAACTATAAACATCACGAACTATACGTGATAAAGTGATTATTATCATATCAAATTGTAATTGAATTGATGCATTTATTATGTTGTTGAATATTGAATATTTTCTGTTTCTTAGATATTCCTGCATCTGCATCTGTATCTGCATCTATGCATTATGCAACGACAACTATGAAAAGTTATGAAAAATCTTCGTTATACTTTTTTTTTCTTAAAAAAAATATGAAATGAAAGTTGATACATTTCTTTGTATTTTCTACCATACACGAGTACGTGTATAACATATAATAGTTTTTTATTTATTTATTTGTATATAAAATGTTGGTGAGAAATGTGATAAAATGTTACTTAATGTTTTGAAAGTGCGTACGGCAGTAAAAGCTCGTAAGTGTAAAGAAAATCATATTTCCGCATTATGTGAAGTGGTCTTGTGATAATTTACATAAAAAAAATGATAATTCCTAGTAAATCAGATAAGCAAACAGCAGCAATCAACAGATCTGCTTTAATTGCACTTGAAGACTTATAAGTCCACAAAGTATATTTCATAAAGAAATTAGAGAAAAAAATATATTTTACTATGGAAATTATTTTAATAATGTAAGAAGATTTATTATATACTATAATATTATTTAGAGAAATTAACTCGTATAATAATTAAAACAAAAATTTTTCAATTAGTTAAGTGGACCCATTGACTTTGTGGATCCTAATTAATATGACGTAGATCCTAAATGACAAATTTCGGATACATGGTTTTTGTTGTATCTGCGCTCAGAATACAAGTGTACACTTTCGAGTTTAATCACAAACTAAAGTTTATTAAAAATACTGGTTGACAATATAAAAGCCAGGGTTACCATGTCTTAATATTTCTTAACATTTAAGTAAATATATAACAGTTTTTGTGACGCTAATGTATTGAGAACACTGCATTGTGATATTCTCAAGAACATATTGACATTTACTTATGTTCAAGTTTGCCCAAGTACCTCCCACTGGCACAATATTGGTCCATGGTTCACAAAGGCTGTCATAAAGAGGAATGGCTTTATGATTATCTTCTACTATGACAAGGATTTCGTTAAGTTGAAGTGTTCACCATTTAAGAAATGATATCTGGTGTTGTTATAGTTTTTTACAAGCACCACCACCTAGTTTAGTCCTAACAAATTATGCGTCGAATTATAAGCGATTTTTTTCCATTGAAGTATTCCAGAGATCTAACCTTAGACATTATTCATAACCTCCAACCAGATTGTTTGCAACTTCATCACCACCTAAGTTTATTCCAGAAAATTGAGATTTAAATGACGGTGTCCTTAGACAAAATGTTAAGTCGAAGTTGCCACCAGTTTTTAAGTTAAAGCTGTTTGAAGTTGCTTGCACTATTTAGTAATCCTATAGTAGTATTATTATAACTGAAATCCACCCATGGGAATATCCCAGTATATGTAAATTTTTCATTTTCATGTCTTGATTCTTTTTTGCGCAGAATTTATATTATATATATTGTAATAAAATATAAGTATTATCAGCTTTTTCTTTATTTGAAGTATCTGTATATCTGAAACTTTTCTTTTAATATGCTTTCGTGATCTATTTTTTCGACAAAATTTTTATTGATACCGTGTATATGCAAATCGATGTTTGCTTTCAGGTGTTTTTCAATTGGCAACTTCATGCGATTTATTTATAAGGTACTTAATTGCATCTTAGAATTACTGTTATTCAGTTTTATGTTGATGGCTTTAAAACTATTTTGACTACTTTGTTTGATTCCTGTTTTATGTCCCAATTAACTGAATTTTATTGAATCTAGTTTTTCTAATTTGTGATAGATTGCTATTTCTTAGCTGCATTTTTTATATTAAATGCTAAGTTGCGTGTCTTTTGTCTATTAGTATCAATTATATTAACTTTGTAAATTATCATCCTTATCATTTTCATAATTGTTTGTAGATTTTGTTCAACGGTATGGAATTAATCTTTACACAGTTTCACTTGCAAAATAACCCATTCTCAATACATTTACATGAAACTAAATAAGTGAATGCCACCTATGTTGTTTTTAACATAGTTTAGCTATTTTCTTTCACAAAAATTGTGCTAGATAATCATAATTTATTAAAATTGCTACAAATCCTTATGAATATAAATTTTTAGTACTGATTTTATGGTAATTTTTAAAGTTTTAAGTATCACTTTTATATGTTAATAGTCAACGTTTAACCAGTGCTTTTTGATCTATTATAATATCAGCCAATATGTTAACAATAATATCATTTTGATCTTTTCTTGAAAAACCATAATAAATCGCTTCTATTCAGTCTTAACGCACCAGCTTCTCTCATTTTGTTAAGGAATAGTAACTTATTTGTATATTAACCCTTGTTGCTCAGACAAAAAAAGAAGACAGTTTGTTAAGTTTCTATTCATAGGGACATCATTTCAATAATTTGATAAAACGCAATAAATACGAATAGATCCTATTTAAGCGGTTTTGTTTTCGACAATTGCAAAGTAGACGAGTTAGCTCGAAATGGTGCTTCAGGACCTCACTGCGAGCAGCTAAGCAATCTGGGCATATCGTTAACATCATGCATGTTACTGAGCTCTTTTTGTGATAAACTTTGCATGTGCATGTGTATGCAATTTGACAATTTTCCACTAAACGAAAATCCAAAATTCTCATTTAGATGATAAGATCTAATCATGAGATTCAATCCTTTCAATCATACCATTCACAGCTGTGAGGAAGACGATGAAAGTGCCACTCATCTACTCTGTTTGTGTCCGGCTCATGCACGTTGGCGCCTTAACACTTAGGGCCGGGCCCTCTTTCTTGAGGATCTTGATTATTTTACAATCGCAAGACCTCCCACTTAAAAGCATTCAAGCTTTTCCAAAGATTCTAGGTAATCTTAAACCCTGAGTTTCTGCAATAAACGTAACATAATGTGTCAATAGGCCTAAGTGGATCATTCTAGGGATCGTCAGTATAACCTAAACTAACCTAAGTGGTTTTAAACGCTAATTTGAGTTGTTTGTTTGATTGCTTATTGATATCGTGATCTCTATATTATAGCACCCATATTAGGATCATTTTATTCCAATCGATATAATTTAAAAAGAATTGCGGCGGTATGCTCCTTCTAGGAGTTAAATGAATTTATATATATATATATAAAAATAATCCAATATAATAAATATGGTATACTTAAAAATCAGATTCTTGGTTGCAAAAATGTAAGGATCTCGGTTAACTTCGTTACGCTTACGCTAACGATTTTCCAATTCATGAATCTTCATCTCTGTAATCGTTTTTTAGATGCTATACAACTTGTATATATATCTCTTAAAGCTAGCTAAAAATGATAAGATATAATTGCATTTCTTATATGAATATATTAAAAGGTTTCTACTGTTCTCAATAGTATTGCATATAAAAAGAAAATAACAATAATTCATATATTACTATTAATATTATTTATATATATGATATCATATAATCTTAATTTGTTTCTTGAGTGTATAATATTATTATCATTAATAATATTATCATAATATTATTAGCAATTGTAACTTTTTTGTATATAATTAATTTAATATAAATATTTAAGAGATATATTTATTGCTGATATCATTTTTCAAAAAATTAAATATTTTTTATTTACTTTTCAAAAATACTTCATACAAAATTAAGGTAAATTAAAGAATTTGTTCAGTGAATAAAACTGTTGACTTCGAGTCAAATAACATTTTTTAGAATAATAAATATACACCTTGTCATATTTGTGATTCTATGAAGTAGAACTCTTTCGAAAAATAATTCTACTTTTTTAATAAAAAAAAAATAAAATAAAATAATAAAGTTACGCTATGTGAAGCATAACAAAAGTACTACGTGATAGTAATTTACTTCTGAAAATTCTTAGATAAACAAATGCTTCACGCTGACTGTTTCTCAAGTGGAATTAATAGAAGAGGTTGGAATGAACACCCGCCAATGGAGACTTGTTGCATTTTCCCACTAAAGAAATTCAAAGAATTTTATGCTGGCTGCCCGATTTTCCTACTGCATCAAAATTAAATATTCCACAACCGTTGAAGAAAATCTTTGTTTTTATTCTTGGTAATCCGTTCTTTCGCCTTGCCTTGTTCTGTGGAGTAAATGGGTCAAGTGACTTTGTAGGGTACTTAAGATTCGGTATATTAACTATTATTAAAAATTTAAATACTTATGTATGAACTAATTCACCTTAATGACTCTTTGATGCAACAATTCAGTATTTTACTGTTACACTGCAGTTGAGGGGCCTTGGCGCCAACTTATCATTTGAATACTGCAATTCGTTTAATTTTATTACTTTTCAATTTTGTATCTCACATATGTAATAAATAGCATTTTACCTTTTCTAATAAATAATTTAAAGTTTTAAAAGTTAAGCCACCTGCTGCTGTTTGAAACTTCTGATGAACTTTTTGGTGTATTTTAGATTTATGTACATTTTTATGTGTAGATACATAAATTCACTTTGTATCTAAGCTGAATGTGGTATAAGTGATAGAATAAAAGCTGTGGGAATTATTAAAATTTGAAAAAGTTTTATTTGATTTTCAATAAAATGCACTACGACTTTCTAAAGTTGTATTTAAAAAAAGTTTTTAAATTAAATATACTTTTAAATCCTTTCTATTGTTCATCTTCCTTTTCCTGTATTTAAATACAATACATATAAAGCGAACGTAATCTGGTATTGAATTTTATTTACAGATTAAAAAAAAAAAATTTTATTTTAATAAATATAATAATAGTTTATTTAATTTTATATTTATTTATTTAAATACTTATATTAAATACTTAAAAATACTTTTTGGTTAACATTTTTAATGCTTGATTTATAATCCTCAAATGCTTGATCCCTCAATATTTATCTATGATATATATGAAATGTAGCTTAATATATGATTGGAAACTAAGGTTTATATTTTTAGTGCGTAACAGAATATTTATATTTTTAGTTCGTATTTTTAGCCAGAATTGTACCAAGGGAATATAAACTAGAAAAAATGTTTTATTCTATTTTTGCAGTGTATTAGCTATAGCTTATATTGTCAAAAAGAAATCTACACCCATTCCACCTGACTACATTAATAGTACTTAATCGGAGATCGACTCTTATCTTCTTATTAATTTTATTATAGCATGTTCTGTACAATATTTGATTGTATAAACTCAGCCTATTCACAAAGAATTTGTACAAAAGTTTTCCAATTTTGCCTATTTCGAGCGATGTGAGATATAACTCAGCTAACGTATTATTCGTTCATTGTTTGTAGATGTCCACGGGCTCTACTGCCTTGCGGATTCCAGGTTAGTGCCGCTTTTGCGTAACGTGTGCCCAATTCACGTATATTTCCGTTTTGGAATTCATGCCATAGTCGCACATTTGAGTAATTTTGCTGAAGCATGCAAGGGCTTTGCGTATTCGGTTTTCAATGTCCACATTGACTCGCCCGTCAGTTGCAACCTTACTACCTAGGTATTCAAATTCACAAACATCTTCGATCGGTATATCCTCAACGTAAAGTGGAGTTTGATTATATATTTTAACTCGCATGCATTTCGTTTTGTTTATATTAGTTTCTAGGTCGAAGTCTTGCGCTGTACTTGTTAAGGCGTTGAGTTCAGTTTGCGTGTCATTATGGGTGCTAGCTAGTAGGACCACATCATCTGCAGTTACATAATAAGTACAAACGTTTCCATCTCCTTACATGACATAGCGCCGTGCGACTTCATTGTGTTCTCAAAGTAAAATTAACACTTCGGGGAATGCATTTCGCACTGATTGCAGCCATCAAATAAAGAGCACTAAATAATAAATATACTTCACATAGTCTAGAAAGAATTGGGTCAAGCGAAAACTATTCCACCGCTATATTCAAGGCATCTATATAATCTTTGATTGATTAATGATTGTTAAAATTATAAATAATTAAGGAAATTATATTTTATTTTAAGCATAAAATCAATTCTCTTAAAAGTACTACTATTATAAAATAGTGTAAATATATTTACATATATTTGTAAATATTAGTAACTTCCAAAATGTTAATGCCTTAAATTATAAATGGTTTTTTATCTTAAATAACCACACTAAGTTGTAATTAAAAAATAATTAGCGTTGTACCTGGCGAGAAAAACCTTATGAGATAATTTTAATTAATTTATACAGAAACGAAAAACTTGAAACTTCGTAAACAATTCTGCCTCAACTTTATTCATAAATTTGTAAGAATTTCATTAAATAATTATTTGCGGAGTAAGGGAGACGCGTAACTTACGCATTGTTCGGAAGTCTTCAATTCAAAAGATGAAACTAGTAAATTTATTAACAAAGACCAAATTAAATAAAATGAATGTCTGACTGTCTGTCTGTCTGTCTACTCGAAGACCAAGAAACAAAGAACGCAAATTTATGTTAATTCGTAAATTTAAACAAATTGCTTTTTGTAGAAAATTACAAAAATTAAATAAGAAAAGTTTTACTTGAAGAATTACATGAGTCTTGCACAGACTACAGATTCTCAGTTTGCAGATATATCCGAACATTTACAAGCTGTACTCAATGTTGCATTGGTTGTTGATAAAGTAAAAGACAACCATTTGACAAGATATTTTTGCTGCCGTTACAACTTCTTTTGTTAAAATGTTAATAGTGCGGTGAGGGCACTTCATTCTTACTCCAATATATTTGCTTGATAAAAGCGGACATACCGCCAGACTCCAGTAACTCCAGCCAAGACCAACTAATTCAACAATGACCCAAGCGTGAAGTAATAGTATTTACCTAGAAGTATCTGACTAAAAGACAAATATGAGACTCGTTATTGTTGAGACGCTGTTGCTTTGTTAGTTTATGGTTACATATTAGCACTTTCTGTGTACTGTAGATGTAATCTTATTACCATCGCCAAGATAATTTATTCTTTTAATTTCTTTTTTTTTTGTTGTTTTGCTTTCATTTCACAGAAGTGATAAGGAATTAGTGGGTGTCACACTATTATGGCTTTTACATACCTAAGTGTATATGCATGGCATCATCTTTT